>NC_090860.1:4660000-4960000 GCF_024217435.2 Syngnathus scovelli | reverse complement strand
CTCCGAAACATCTCCACGCAGCTGGAGTCCTCCTGGGAGCTGCACACCAACAGACAGGTACTCAGCGTCACGCCTTGTCAGCGCCCCGATGCCACTGACAATAACCTTTGTCATTGTGCATGCCTGCGTTCCATGTCAGTGCGTTGAAGGTGAGAACACGTGGAGGGACCTGATGAAGACGGCCCTGGAGAACCTGATTGTGGTGCTCAAAGACGAGAACACTATTTCACCCTATGAGATGTGCAGCAGCGGCCTGGTGCAGGCCCTCTTCATCGTGCTCAACGTCAGTCACGCAGGCACAAAGGCACTCTTTGGCGCACTTGTGCACACACACACACACGCACGCACGCACACACATACACACACACACGCCCCCCCCCCCCCACACACACACACACACACACTGCCGCCATCCGACAATTAGCTATCCCACTCAAACTTGTGTTGAATGAGCAGGTATGTGGATTATAAAAATTATATTGACAATTTTGCTCAGGTAAAGAAGAAGCAGAAATACAAGTGTTTGCTTTTCATCAGGTAATCATGATATAGATAAATATTTGTGCTAAGAAATATGCCACGATTGTGGTCACAAGTCGAAGAGATGTGACGACGCGCTGCCTGAAGGAAAAAGCGTGCTGAGGCATGGCTGTTCCTTTCTTTGGATACGTTGCCTTTGTTTTGAAGTCGGCGTTGGCTCCAACAGTAACACGTGGGTGTTGCCGCGTTCGGCTTGACCGTTGCCTGCCTGAACATAAGCACTTAGGCCAGGCAACCTCAATCCAGGTACTCATTATTGGGGGATTCGGATAACACAAAATTTTCCGTAGACTTAGTCTCACGCAAACACTGTTGCGCAAGCTGAGCCGCGCTGTTGCTCACGGTCATCAGGTTACACAAACACTCACACACAATCGACGGCGCTACTTTGTTCAGAGTGTTGACGTGGACCCGAAACCCGATCGGAAGCCTTTAATGGAGAGGATCAACGTCTTCAAGGCGGCCTTCAGCGAGAACGAAGACGACGAAAGGTAACGATGTGATGGGCCGGACCTCCCATAACAAAGCAACGTTTGTGTGAGCAAAAGTCACTATGAAGAATGCGTCTGTGTTTACGCGCAGCCGGCCAGCCGTCGCCTTAATCCGTAAGCTGATTGCTGTCCTGGAGTCCATCGAGCGGCTGCCGCTGCACCTGTATGACACTCCCGGCTCTGCCTACAACCTGCAGGTGGGTCACGCACTCTCAACGGTTCCACAGTCGGTTGTTACAGTCACGTTGGCCACCCTCCGCGTCGCCTTCTCAGAGCCTGACCAGACGCCTACGCTTCCGCCTGGAGCGAGCGCCGGGCGAGACGGCCCTGATCGATCGGACAGGCCGCATGCTCAAGATGGAACCGCTGGCCACCGTGGAGTCTCTGGAGCAATACTTGCTCAAGATGGTCAGCCCGCAGTCGACCCGGTGCTGGGCGCCACCCTGCCGGATTCTCATTTCTGGCTCTCCCTCGGCGTGAGCACAGGTGGCCAAGCAGTGGTACGACTTTGAGCGCTCCTCCTTCGTCTTCGTCAGGAAGCTGCGGGAAGGCCAGAGCTTTGCCTTCAGGCATCAGCACGACTTTGACGAGAACGGCGTCATCTATTGGGTCGGAACCAACGCTAAGTAAGTCGTGGCCGCTTACATTCGCCGTTGGCCATGACGCCAGCCGTCAACGGATCAGTTGCTCCGCAGGACGGCCTACGAGTGGGTCAACCCCGCCGCCTACGGGCTGGTGGTGGTGACGTCGTCGGAAGGGCGCAACCTGCCTTATGGCCGTCTCGAAGATATCCTCAGTCGGGACGGCTCCGCCCTCAACTGCCACACCAACGACGACAAGAACGCCTGGTTCGCCGTCGACCTCGGCCTCTGGCTCATCCCCTCGGCTTACACCTTGAGACACGCCAGGTACGCGAGCCAAACAAAGACGCCCTGGCCAATCGGAATGGGCTTCAGCTGGCCTTGGTGACGTATTCGCATTCTTCCACAGTTTGCTGTTCTGCAGTTTAGTTATTTTTGTTTGTCCCTGCAAGTTCTACGCATGCCTCCCTGTAAGGTCGATAGGAAAGAAGCCTTTTTGCCGTCACGCTGCTGTCATCTGCTCATTCTTTGTCCCGGTTCAGGGGTTATGGGCGCTCGGCGTTGAGGAGCTGGGTCTTCCAGGTGTCCAAAGACGGTCAGAACTGGAGCACGCTATACACCCACGTGGACGACTGCAGCCTCAACGAGCCGGGGTAAGCTTTTTTGGCACGTGACAGCGGCCACGCAAGATGCTTCCGTGACCAATTTGCGTGTTCAGGTCGACAGCCACTTGGCCTCTGGACCCGTCCAAAGACGATAAGCAGGGCTGGAGGCACATCCGCATTAAGCAGATGGGCAAGAACGCCAGCGCCCAGACGCACTACTTGTCTTTGTCGGGCCTGGAACTCTACGGCACAGTCACTGCCGTTTGCGAGGACCAACTAGGTGAGCACCTCAGCATGGCCGCAAGTGCGACTCCATTGAGGCTTACGATGGCGACGCGCGACACTTTACTGCTGACCCCCGCAGGCAAAGCCGTGAAGGAGGCCGAGGCCAACCTGCGGCGCCAGCGCCGCCTCTTCCGCTCTCAAGTGATGAAGTACATCGTGCCGGGCGCGCGGGTGGTGCGCGGCATCGACTGGAAGTGGCGTGACCAAGACGGAAACCCGGCCGGCGAGGGCACCGTCACCGGAGAGGCCCACAATGGTAAGAACAGCTGGCGCAGATGAAGCTTTGTCGCGCACCCAAAAGAGAAAAAAATCTATTGGCTGCCGGGGCCACACGGTTGTAACGCAAGCCAATTATGCACCTGCTCTGCTCGTCTTCCCGAGGCTCCTCCCCTTGCTCAGTTTGTTGCCGTGAAGGATGATGATCTCAAATGTCTTCTGCTGTTTGTTCATGTGCTCCCCGTCACCGGACCACAATGGCGCTCGAGCCGCCTGTTTGTTTAAGGCTGCACCCATAGACGCGCGCCCGGCTGTGGCAAAGCTTCACCGTGGGTGGCAACGCCTCATTTGAGACGACTCTTGTTGGCGGCGCATGCGCATGGTATCATTTTGCCCTTGACTTTGTGGCTCGGTTGTTGAAGAACGTAGCCCTGCCGTCTTGAGTTAATTTTATATCACAAGCTGAATGTTGAAATCGGTTCTAGTATATGTCCATTTTAGTCCAGTCTTAAAAAAGATAAACATTGGATGTACAACATACGAGGAGCTGGTTTTTGTCAACGGGGATGAAATAAGATTACATTGCTGCTTTGAGATACGGGTAAAAATCTCCAAACGTTTGTATCGCACTTCTTTTTTACCAGTCACAGTTGAGGAATATAGACCCATTCTCGTATGTCGCCGTTGAATGCACAGTTGGTGCCGCTCGTCAGCCTATATGTGCGTCGTGTGTTAGCATGAAGACATTCAGCTTCGACTGGAAGCGGCACAAAAGGGCTCATTTTGCAAGTCAAGGGGGCGGCAACGACTGGATGGCTTGTCTGTTGGTAAAGTTGGGCTGCAAGTATCTCAAGGCACCAGTTTACAAATGAACAGGACTTGTTGCGGCTCTCTGATCGAAAATCGCTTTGCGTAATTTTTCCAGGTCAGTTGGTCACATTGGATGTTACGAATGCAAACGGGTTTAATCAGACCCCCGCATACACGCAGTCGTCTATGTTGGTGGCCTTAACGGGCCGGCGCTGTGGTCCGGTGCTATTTGTTGGTCGTATGCGCCTCGTTCTCTTTTTCTCTCGTTCCTTCTTTTTCGTTCAGTCTGTAGCTCGCTCCCTCCCTCTCTCTCTTTCACTCTGGCCTTCTCTGCCGGTTCTCTGACATCCATGCGTGCGTGTCCTCCTATGTCTCTGTCCATCCAGGCTGGATTGATGTAACCTGGGATGCCGGCGGCTCAAACTCTTACCGTATGGGCGCCGAAGGGAAGTTTGACCTCAAGCTTGCTCCGGGGTACGACCCCGAGTCGGCTGCCTCAGCACCGTCACCCAAACCTGTCTCATCCGCTGTTTCAGGCCCCGCCTTTGGCGCGCTGGGACCCTCCCTGACCCCGGCAGCCGGCGGCGGCAACTCCGCGTCCACGCCGTCCTCGTGGAGCAGTCTGGTGAAAAATAACTGTCCAGACAAGGGCGGGGCCTCAGCGCTAAGCGGAGCCGGCTCTTCCAGCCGCAAGGGCAGCAACAGCTCCGTGTGCAGTGTGGCCTCCTCCTCAGACATCAGCCTGAGCTCCTCCCTTGGAGGGCGGCCGGACAAGCGGACCGATGGGCCTTTCCCGGGCTGCGGGGAGGGCAGTGGCGCCATAGGCGGGGCCGGCTCCGAGGGCCGGCGGCAGGAAGCCGTCGTGGTACTGCCCTCGGCCGCGGAGGGTGCCGACGGCACCAAAGACCCATCCGACCCGGCGGCAGCCATCTCCATGGGCCTGGTCAGCGTGAGCTCGCCGGACGTAAGCTCTGTCTCAGAGTCCCCAAGCAAGGACGCGCCTCCCCAGAGGCCTTTGTGCTCTGCCGCCAATGCCCGCCTCTCGGTCAGCTCGTTGCTGGCGGCCGGTGCCCCTATGAGCTCCAGCGCCAGCGTGCCCAATCTGTCGTCACGCGAGGCCAGCCTCATGGAGTCGTTTGTGCGCCGTGCGCCCAACATGTCCCGCACCAACGCCACCAACAACATGAACCTGAGCCGCAGCAGCAGCGACAACAACACCAACACGCTGGGCCGCAATGTCATGAGCGCGGCAAGTAAGTTGCCGGGATCCAAACGACTCGACCTGCGAGGGCTCGCTTGTTGAAATATGAACCATCCTTGCCGCCGTGTGCCTTGCCAGCATCTCCCCTCATGGGCGCCCAGAGCTTCCCCAACCTCACCACCACAGGCACCACCTCCACCGTCACCATGTCCACGTCCATCGTCACCAGCAGCAACAATGTCGCCACGGCGACCACTGGTCTGTCGGTGGGACAGATGCTCAGCAACACCTTGACCGCCAGCCTCACCTCCACATCCAGCGAGAGCGACACAGGGCAGGAGGCTGAGTTCTCGCTCTATGGTCAGTTTGCGCATTTTTAGCGAGGGTCGCGTCATCCTTAAGTCGCAGCAGTCCGGCTAATTGTCGGCCGAGTTTCCTCACGTAGTCGATGTTGGGGTAAGCTAGCCGCATTAGCTCGCTCACTGTCGTCATTATTGTAGCCTTCGCTGTTTGAAATTTGGATTCTATTCTAATTGTTGGGCCCCGTTTCCGTAGGCAATACCTTAGGGCAGGGGTCTCAAAGTCCAGTCCTCGGGGCCGCATTCCTACATATTTTCCAAGTTTCCCTTGTTAAATACACCTGTTTCAAATGATCAGTTCATCCTCACGTTCTGCAGCAGCCTGATAATTGAATCAGGTGTGTTTAACGAGGGAAACTTGGAAAACATGTAGGAATGCGGCCCCGAGGACTGACTTTGAGACCCCTGCCTTAGGGGATTTGAGTAGAATTCCTAATAATGGTTGGGTTCTGTTTGGCTCTTGCCAAACTCCCCTCATTGGGAGTTTTTTTGATTGAGTGCGGCTTCTCGTGCAGACTTCCTGGACAGCTGCCGCGCAAACACACTACTGGCCGAGCTGGAAGACGAGGAGGACCTGCCAGAGCCCGATGACGATGACGACGAGAACGAGGACGATAATCAAGAGGATCAGGAGTATGAGGAGGTCCTGGTATGCCAACAAAGTGGCCGCCGCACCCACCCGCTCGTTCGGCAGCACCTACGAAGAGATCCAGCAAACGGGCAGTGAGCGCGCTCTGCCGCCCTTCCGCAGGAGGAGGAGGAATACGAGACCAAAGGTGGTCGCAGAAGGACGTGGGACGACGACTTTGTCCTCAAGAGGCAGTTCTCGGCTTTGGTCCCGGCCTTCGACCCTCGGCCCGGAAGGACCAACGTACAGCAGACCACCGACCTGGAGATCCCCCCACCGGGTAAGCAAAGATCCCACCCCTAGGCCGTCTTTGTTTTCACCCAAAGCCAATAATGTCTGCTCCGCTCTCTCTTAACGTTCTCTCATGGTCGTGGCTTTCAGGGACTCCTTGCTCAGAGGTGCAGGAGGAGGTGGAGTGCCCTCCGTCCCCACACCTGGCCCTCACTCTCAAGGTAGCTCTTTGTGGCACGCCTCTGACGCTGATGAGCAGGCTTATCCCTGCTTATCAGCACTTTCTAAGCTCGCACTTTCTCTCTCGCTCTCTCTCTCGCAGGTGGCGGGTCTGGGCGCAACACGGGAGGTGGAACTTCTTCTGTCCGACTACAAGTCCACCATCTTTTTCTACGTGCAGCGGCTGCTGCAGCTCTCGTGCAACGGCGCCGTCAAGACAGACAAGCTGCGGCGCATTTGGGAGCCAACTTACACGTGAGAGCATACCACGAGCTTCCGGCAGCGGCGTGCACGTGTCTTGACGCTTTTGTCCTTGCCTCAGGATCATGTACAGAGAGCTGAAAGACGCAGACAAGGAAAAGGAAAGCGACAAGACGGTAACTATTGCCACACGCTGAGACCAATAAAAATGCAAAGCACCCGTGAATATTTGATTTGTATTTGGCGGAGGCGGCACGTCTAAATGGCACAATATTTGGTTCCAACGGAGCACAATACGCAAAGCATAAATATGCGCCAAGTCGCGCCCTCACCGTAACCATGCGCTGGTTGCCTTCAGGACTTGTGTGAGCACAGCGTGGGCCGCAGTGGTGGCCCGAGTCCCGGCACCTCGCCAAGCGAGCGCGGCGGCGACATCTTGGCCCGTGGCGGGGAGGTGGCTCAGGCCAAGGCGGGCTCAGCGCACAGCGCCTGCAGCGTGGAAGATGTCCTGCAGCTGCTGCGCATCCTCTACATCATCGGGGGAGACGGCACCTCCAATGCCCGCACGCTGCAAGAAGGTTGGCACGCAACTTTATCATTGGCATTTTTGGCTCACCCTTTAGGATTCGGTGCCTGCTATTGAATGACTGTGGAAGTTGATGCCGGTGAATGCCATTGGTTTACGTATGCAAGTTAGCTGCCCAACCCAAACATGGGAAGGGGGCCAATCATTCCACATTAGCCTCAGCGTGACCTCACCTGAACGACTGCCTGTGCGCAGACGCGGACGAGCTGCAGTTCAACGCCTCGCCAGAGGAGTTCACCAGCAAGAAAATCACCACCAAGATCCTGCAGCAGATCGAGGAGCCTTTGGCGCTGGCCAGTGGCGCGCTGCCTGACTGGTGCGAGCGCCTCACCTCCAAGTGTCCTTTCCTCATCCCCTTCGAGACCAGACAGCTCTTCTTCACCTGCACTGCCTTTGGAGCCTCCAGGTGAGACCCACGCTCACTGCTCGAGACCCATTCGGCAATTCCAGATCAGAGTTATCGGAGAATTGTGACGGGAGGAGCCAGGAGTGTGTCAATGTCTTGTCTCGCGTGCATGTACTGCAGGGCCATCGTGTGGCTGCAGAACCGCCGTGAGGCCACCATGGAGCGGTCGCGGGCATCCACTGCCGTCCGCCGGGATGACCCCGGTGACTTTCGGGTGGGCCGTCTCAAGCATGAGCGCGTCAAAGTGCCCCGAGGTGACACCATGATGGAGTGGGCCGAGGCCGTTATGCAAATTCACGCTGACAGGAAGTCCGTGTTAGAGGTGAGCGCTCGCTGCTCGCCTGCCTGCCTGCGTTCTGTATTTGACACACGTGTCTCGTCCAGGTGGAGTTTCAAGGAGAGGAGGGCACTGGTCTGGGACCCACTTTGGAGTTTTACGCTTTGGTGGCGGCGGAATTCCAGACCACCTCCTTGGGAATTTGGTTGTGTGACGACGACTTCCCCGACGATGAATCCAGACAGGTCGCCATGGACTTATTTTTTTGTCTCTCTTATTGGGTCTCACACTCACTAACGAGCTCTCACCATTTTCACACGCACGCTCACTCACTGGTGCAGTTTTACAATGTTGCCACGCTAACGCTAAGCTAACGTCCCTCTGTGTGACAGGTGGACCTGGGTGGTGGCCTTAAGCCTCCAGGCTACTACGTGCAGCGTTCCTGTGGCCTCTTCCCTGCGCCGTTCCCACAGGACAGCGAGGAGCTGGAGCGCATCAGCAAGCTCTTTCGCTTCCTGGGCGTCTTCCTGGCCAAGTGCATCCAGGACAACCGGCTGGTGGATCTGCCCATCTCGCAACCCTTCTTCAAGCTGCTCTGCATGGGCGACATCAAATCCAACATGAGCAAGCTGCTCTACTCGTCGCAGGGCACCGCCGACCTGGAGCGCTCGCCGCCGTCCGACGTGCACTCTGAGGCGTCCACCGAGGAGAGGCGGGAGACCTTCTTGGTGGGGAGCTTCGACGACGACTCCAAGTCAGAGTTCATCATGGACCCGCCCAAGCCCAAACCCCCCGCCTGGTACCACGGCATCCTCACTTGGGACGACTTCCAGCTGGTCAACCCGCACAGGTGTCCTCGCGCGCGCCTCCAGCCGCTGCACTTGCTTATTGTTGCTGTTGTGCTGTCACCAACCAGGTCATGCCCCTTAAAGGCACACACAAGTACTGCAGTATGGGTGACTTTTAGTTTGTTTTAAACTACTGTTTGCGTCACATGGTACATACTGTAGTTCATCATATAGACATTGTTTGATTCAAAAATCTTGCTTAAAATTTGGTTTCCATGACGTAGATTGGATTAGCAATTGAGGGGGTGGTGTTGCCACATGAGGCCAAAATAAGCGCATTCTCTCGTCGACCAATCACAGGGCCAGCTTTCTGAAGGAGGTCAAGGATTTGGCGGTGAAAAGGCGGCAGATCCTGACCTGTAAAATTCTGTCCGAGGACGAGAAGAACACGCGACTGCAGGATCTGACGCTTCGGAACCCCCTGGGCTCTGGACCCTCGCTCGGCATTGAAGACCTCGGGTGACTTGAGACCCCAACTGTCACAAACACACAAATGTGCACACAAACACACACGTTCATCCGATGCTCAGTAAGTGTAAGCTGTAGCTGCTGCCTTAAAATTTGCATTTATCCTCGGAGGATAAACAATACATGGCTGTGAATATTATTTTGTGTTTCCATGTAGTGTTTGGCTCTCTTTTTAATATTTGTTGCTGAACAGGTCACCACTGTGGCATTGACGCTAGTTTTGTTAGCCTGTCAGTGGCGTTTTCCATTGCGCATCAGCGTTAAGCTAGCTGACGTTTGTAAATCAAAACGGTGGCCTTACTCACGTCTCTTCATTGACGCTAGTTTTGTTAGCCCGTCAGTGGCGTTTTCCATTGTGCATCAGTGTTAAGCTAGCTGACTTTTGTAAGGCAAAAATGGTGGACTCACTCGCGTGTCTCCATTGATGCTAATTTTGTTAGCCTGTCAGTGGCGTTTTCCATTGCGCGTCAACGTTAAGCTAGCTGACTTTTGTAAGGCAAAACGGTGGCCTTACTCGCGTGTCTCCTCCCACGCAGGTTGAACTTCCAGTTCTGTCCATCTTCCAAAGTTCACGGCTTCTCGGCTGTGGACCTCAAACCCAACGGAGACGACGAGGTAAGCATGCCTGTTTTACGTGCAAACGCGCTGCATCTGGCTAACACCCGTGTGGGTGTGTGTAGATGGTGACCGTGGAGAACGCTGAGGACTACGTGGAGTTAATGTTTGACTTCTGCATGCACATGGGCATACAGAAACAGATGGAGGCCTTCAGAGGTACGCACATGCTTGTGTATGTACTAACTTCCACAAGGAATTTAGTTGTCAGAAATGAAGTAGTTAAAGTAAGTTGTGTTTTTTGTTAGCTAATTAGTTGTTTATTTTATACTTACTTGGTTGGACCAACGGTTTAGAGTGGATTAGAAAAGTTGGTTTCTCTGAACGCTAATGCTGGCTGTCACCGGTAATTAGCTGCTTTTTAGGAAGGGACGTCAAAGGTTAGCACAATGTGAAGGGATGGGCCACATGCCTATTTGAGGAAACCGCTCGTTTCTCTTGTCGATGCGCTTTTCCCCCTTGTTACATGTGGAAAAGAGAGACACCATACAAACACATCCGGATGGCTTTTTGCTTTGTTCCTGAATGTTCATTGCCCTTAAAAAAATGACGCACTAGGGTTGCCAACTCCCTGAAGACTAGATAATGAATTTGTGATTTTGTTTCTTAGTGGGGGTTTTTCAGCTACGTGAGTAGTCGTTTGAGTGCTTAATTACAAACACACCATTTAGCTGGTTACTTGGTTAGTTAGCCAGCTAGTTAGTGATTTGCCGGTGCTGTGGTGCCTTGCCATCAGAGGGTTTCAACTGCGTTTTCCGGATGGAGAAGTTGAGCTCATTCAGCCACAAAGAAGTTCAGATGATCCTGTGTGGCAACCAGTCGCCTTCGTGGACTTCTGATGACATCATCAACTACACTGAGCCAAAGCTGGGCTACACCAGAGACAGGTCCCAACAACTTGCCCGTCCTCGGGTGGGTGGGTCGTGAAAATGTTCCCCTTTGTTTTTGCCACACTCAGCGCGGGCTTCCTGCGCTTCGTGCGCGTCCTGTGCGGAATGTCGTCGGACGAGAGGAAAGCCTTCCTGCAGTTCACCACTGGCTGCTCCACGCTGCCTCCTGGAGGCCTGGCCAACCTGCACCCACGCCTCACCATCGTCAGAAAGGTAAGCGCCCAAAGTCTCCGTCCACAAGGCTGCTCCATGAGACTGCAACTTTTTGACCTTTGCCCTCAGGTGGACGCGACGGACTCGAGCTACCCGTCGGTTAACACGTGCGTTCACTACCTGAAGTTGCCCGAGTACTCATCCGAGGATATCATGAGGGAACGTCTGCTGGCTGCCACCATGGAGAAGGGCTTCCACCTCAACTGATGACCTGGTGGGTTGGTGGTGGTGGGGTCGGTCTCCCCACAGCCATTCTCACCCACCCGCTATGTGTGTGGATGTGCGTGTCCTGTCTTTCCCTGTTTTGCGACCACATTTTGATTTTTTTGGGCTTTTGTTTTTAGCCTTTGATTGCTTTGTGCGTGCGTGGTGGTTCTTTCCAGAGACACAAACACTGGTCATTTGTTCATTCTTTTTGTCTGTGTGCGAAGGGTAAACAGAAAAAAAAATCCTGTATTTTCTTTGTATATTATAAACATTTATTTAACTCAAGTTGCAGTTTGAGCTAAACAAATATTTTCAAAAATGTGTTTGCTCCATAAAAAAAGGATCATTAAAATGTTTGCAAGGTAAAAAGAATCTTTTGAATCTTTTCATTTTTTTTTTTTTTTTTTTACTTTGCACCACTTTACATTTGAGCACTTTAAGTGTGATTGACCATAACAGCAATTAAATGACAAAGAACCATCCTTTGTTATTACGACCAAAAGCGTAGCAGCTGACGTGTTGGTGAAAAAAAAAATTAAAAATTCCAGTTTATCTCCTTTTGGCATCAGCCGTCGGCCATCTTGTCCAGGGCATTGAGTAGGCCGAGGACGTTGCTCTTACTGGTCTCCACGACACGTCCGTTCTGGATCATCTCGTCCAGGATGATGTGAACGCGGTCGAGGTTGAACATAATCTGCGACACCAGCGACTCAAGGAACACCCATATTATTTTTTTGCACATTTTTACGCACTAGTTTGAGGTCACGTGACTTGAAAGGATACGTCCAGTTCGCTCTTCAAAGGTACAAAAAAGAAAAAAACATGGAAGTGGTAAACTACGGATGTGACTGACATCTTTACCAACTCACCACGTGGCTGAAGTATTTGTCGAGAACCTCCACAAAGTTCTGTACTAGCTCATAGATGGACAACTCGTTCTGCGGGAGCAAGAAAATCATCAGTCCTCACGCTAAGCTCAGCTACCGCGCGTGAGGACGAGTCACAGGTGAGGCGTGGAGCTGAAGGCGACCCACCTCATCCTCGGTGATGCCCATGGCGATGTAGAGGGCAGCGTACTGCCGGAAAACCACTTTCAAGTCTTGGTACTCCACAAAGGAACACTGGGAATGACAGACTGATTTGGCAAGGAAAGGAAGTGAACTGGGGACTGTTGGGAACACATTCACTAATCTCACAATTACTACATAAGGGCTGTTTTGTTCTTTTTTTTAAGGTAGAAAATCTGTGCAGCTGCCAACATACACAAATTCCATTGTGGGTTCCTGTTTGTAGATTTATTTTATTTATTTTGGGGGGTACAGTTAGTACTTAATTTGTGTGTTTCTGTATTTTGCTGATGGCTCTTGAATTCCCCCCCGGGATCAATAAAGTAGCTAGCTATCTCTAATTTTGTTTTGCAGCTTGTTTATTTTTGGTGTAGTTCCGCCGCTGATCACGTGATAGCAACAGTTTGTTGTCGTTTTTTCCTGTAGTTTTTGTATTGCATTTCTATTGTATAGTACTCCCGGATGTATATTCTCTATCCTCTGCAAAAAATTATGAATATTTACACCACCGGGGTTATTGCTAAGCCGAGTGCACGTGATGCACAGCAAGCGCTCACCTGGTCTCTATTGCGGCTTAGGCAGGCACGGACGACGTTGGCCTCCAGCGCCGTCCTGCAACTCATGTTGACGGGCTGGTAGTACCTGCAGAGTCGGGTCTGACCCTGGCGGTTCACCATCAGGATGAAGGTGATCATGCTTGACATTGATTGGCTGAAGCCTTCTGACGTTGATCGCAATGTCACCGACGACAACAAAGCAGTGGGGTTTTGAGGTTTTTCCAATTTTTGCGTCAAATTTTTGAAACACGTTACCTTGCTTTTGCAACTATTCCTCGAGTTTAAAAATAATGAGTTTAAATAAAAAGCATTAAGTGAGACATTGACGTGATTCTAATGCGAATTTGGGAGTGCGACTGCATCCGTTTCCCAGTGCAATGCATTAATAATGATAATTAATAGTATTTCAAAACACTATGTTGCATTGATTCCATAAATACTGTCAACCTACGGTCAGCTGCCTGGTAGCTTAGCAGCTACATGAGCTTTGTCAGATGAGTCCAAAAACGGCAACAATCAAGCTTGTACCGAAATCCGTTTAGGCTGTTCTAAAACAGAGTCAGTATCACCGAATTGCAGATCACATTTCCTTGTGAAAATGTTGAATATTTTGCTAACAAAACTCGCCAAAGGTTCGACTCGTGCCCAGCTCTAGTGTTGGCTCTTGAGTGAACGATTCGTTCAAAAGAACAACTCTTTTCAGTGAACGAGAGTGAACGAATCATTTCCTAAAGTGATTCGTTCTTCTTTCAGTTCATATGACTTCAACCAGTAGGTGTGCATTGAAGCTGGTGCCACCTCACCGTAAAACAAAACGAAGAAGAAAATGACATAGCTTCCTGTTCACAAACGAGTCGTGAATTGCATTTCCCGTACACCAACGAACGAATCTGTGAGTGAACGAATCAGTGAGTGATTTGCATTTCGGGTTCATCGCGAGAACGGATCAGTGAGGGAACGAATCCTGACTTTCCCGACTTCCCGTTCGCGAACGAGTATATGGGTTAAAGGGAAATGTGCTTTCGGGAGTTTGCAAATATATTTTAAGTTTGTGTTAAACTTATAATCATATTAATATTTAGTATTGGAGTGCTCGTGTGGATTGGTGGGTGGCGAAGAATGTGCAGGCAAACTGCATGAACTTGTTTTCGTTGAAGTGTTGTGGATAGGCCCAGACAGGGAGTACCGGACGAGAACACCTCAAGGTCGTTGAGAAACGAGAACAACAGCACGTCCATGTGGCCGGGCTTCGCGGGGAAATCCAACCACCTGACCTCAGCGATAACACCGACATGGGGAGGAGATGGCCATCGACCAATCATCTCACAATATTTTGCATGCTTTAATATTCATATTCCATCCATCCATCCATCCATTTTCTGAACCGCTTAGTCCCCACGGGGGTCGCGGGCGTGCTGGAGCCTATCCCAGCCATCATCGGGCAGTAGGCGGGGGACACCCTGAACTGGTTGCCAGCCAATCGCAGGGCACACAGAGACAGACAACCAATCGCACTCACACTCACACCTAGGGACAATTTGGAGTCTTCAATCAGCCTACCAAGCATGTTTTTGGAATGTGGGAGGAAACCGGAGTGCCCGGAGAAAACCCACGCGGGCCCGAGGAGAACATGCAAACTCCACACAGGGAGGGCCGGAGGTGGAATCGAACCCGCACCCTCCTAACTGTGAGGCGGACGTGCTACCCAGTGCGCCACCGAGCCGCCCTAATATTCATATTGTGTTTCTTTAAAACTGGGCAACCCGGAAGAATGTGTCGTCTTTTGGTGGTCACAAAAACGCACGAGTTTTAGTGTGAGGGACCCGGGACCCAGGCCTGTATTAGTGCGCTTTGTCAGGAATAAACAATTGGTAAATTTGGTCTGATTGATCTACTGGTCTTCTCTTTGACAGAACGAAATCGCAAAATTGTTAGGTGCGCCAGTGTGTGGATTAGGACATAGCAATTTATGTGTTAAGTGTTGATCGCAATTTGGAGTCAGATCAATAACTAAAATCCGTAACCTAACAATTTCTTGGTGACCCCGACGTGATGTCAAGAGAAGGGTAATTGACAACTTGTGGTCTTTAGCCAAAACACCGGACAGTGTCAGGGACACTGTCTCCCGGTCGGCGAACCGTTTGGAATAAGCGCACAACGTTGAGCTGGTACGACGTCCCCTCAACCCTGAGCTCATCACCGATAAGGTAAGCAGAATACCTGTTACTATAAGTCGAAATGCTGCAAATTGAAAGAGGAAATTTAAGAGGAGACTGTCGTTCAGATCAAATAAGGTGTGCATGAAGTTAAGATACATACGGTGAATAAGTTTGGAACTTACGTGTGTAACGTGTACGGTAAAATCAGGGACTTACGCGTACTAAGTATAAGTCAGGGACCTAGTGCTTCGTCGTGGCGGACAAGGGTGCGGTGACGATCGTATTCAAATAGCTGGGGTTTTTCAGAGATCCTCGAGGGGAAGTGAGGCCTCCTCAAAAAATATCCGGTGGTAACAGTTCCTCCTGTGAGAGATCAGACCGCTAAAATATCCAAAATGAATCAAATTGGGGGGAGAGTGTGTGTGCGCGCAGAGGATCCTCATGAGTGGGTGTGTATATGAGTGTGTGTGAGTGAGATGTGTGTTCTATGGGAGAAATCAGTAATGGAGAATGTTTAGGAGGCTTTTGAGCGATAATAGGGAAATTGAGAAGTGGACAATGGTGTGTTTAAGTTGGTTAGAGAAACTAAGATGAGCAAGGTGTGGCAGTAGAGAAAATAAGGCGTGTGACAGAAAGTTACTAGAACAGTGGCTTGATAGGATGAGAATAAGAGACAGCAAATGTTGTGTAGAAGACATTGAAAGGTGTCGAATGTGAACATGATGAAGGGCGCAACAGCAAAGTTGGCCTGCCCTTTGAGAGGTTGAGACTGATGAGCGTGCCTGCACTCGCGCGTAGTCGCGGGTCTGGGCTGTGCGCGTGGGCCTGTGCTATGCTCTTGCGGGCGGTGGGCCGGCATCATGATTGTTGCAGGAAATGGCCAGCCTGTAACCAGTCAACATTGGTGCCGCGACCCCCCCTCGCACGGGGGGTGCTATGGCCCGGGCGGGGCAGGGACAGTGTGAGTTTCTCAGTGAATGTTTGAAGCAGTGAGATTGAGCGGTTGTGTGTGCGCTCGGTGTGTGCGTTTATGTGCACACCCTGTGTGGGTTCAGGCGTGTGAGGAGGAAGACGCCATGGATCAGAGAATGTTCAAGAAAGGGGGACTAACTCGTAAATAATGAGGAGCTATTGGGAGTAACCTGTTTGTCCTTTCTTTAAGGTTAGGTTAGCAACACGAGCGATTTAGAGGTTCAAAAGAAAGACAGTTAAAAGAAAATAACATTTTTGATTTGGACAATTGCAGGCTAACAAGAGCATGAGAAAGAAGGGTAGAGAAAGCGGTGAAAGTAGACAAGGAAAGAAATGAATACAAGGGCATTTATCCATCTTTGCATGATGTGACACACCCGAGTGCCACGACACTCGGAGTGAGCTATGTTGGACCGCCGCCGTACGGCGACCCCGGAGTAATGGCTCCGGTGGTGACGTTGGGTGGCAGGATGGTAGTGGATGTCGAGGGCGAAGGCGAAAGGGCGGATCAGAGTATTGTACAGTTTATTGAACAAGCAGTAAATAAAGAGAGTTGACGGGCCCAGGAGGGGGACACATCCCGTGTGGACACATCCCGCGTGGACACCTCCACCCCTGGTCCGAGCCCTCAACTGTCCAATGTGACGAAAGGAGAAAGCTGGCATAGACTTACTGCCGAGAATGAGGAGCTAAAAAAGAAAATTGATCAAGCCGATGAGCAGCGTAGACAGGAAGCGCAGATGTTAAAATGGGCAACAGAGAGAGAGAGAGAGAGAGACACGGAGAAAATATAATTTGCGGAGTGGTCAGGGACAGATGACACAGGCCGAGGTGCAGAAAAATGAATTGATGTGTCCGCTGGTGACCACATCGGGCGGTCAGCACTACGAGCCCATGGTGCTCCGTGATGTGACCGCGATGATGGAAAAGATGTCCCCACTTCACAGAGGAGGCAAAGTGTGGCTAAACAAATTCTTGGCTCTGATGAGTGGGCAGAGCTGTACACTCGGTGACATGCGCCAGATGTTGGCAGGAGCATGCTCCCTAGTGCAATTGCAGGCGATTGAGGAAGCAGCAAGCACAGCGAGACTGGGGATGGAGGTGCCCTTGCCACAAGTAGCAGCGCCCCTGTTTGAAAACATTAAATTGACTTTCCCACAACCCACCGATCTGGCCCCCACTATGTTTCCTTATGATGTGAAAATGTCACCTGCACAACATTATGTAACATGCGTGGAGAGTTGGATTGAAACCACAGGTCGCCATCCGGCTCTCACGCACGAGGCAGAGGTGCTCTTCCGAACGGCGCTGCTGGATGGACTTCCGCCAGATGTGAAGAAGCAGCTAATGTCAGATCCTGACATTCTGGTTTGTGCCGAAGAACGATTTAAACGTCATCTTTTGCATCACTGCAGAATGTTCACTGAGTCACAAGCTAAAGTTGAAAACGAGACAGACGCATTATCTAAACAGTTGTTGAAATTACAGTTGGCAAAAATGCATGGTGAAGCTAAACAGTCTAAATCACAGAAAAAGGAAATGCAAATGTCACAGGCTCTTCAGGTGGTGGGGCGCGGAAGGGGCCAGTTCCGGGGCGGATACAGAGGCCGGGGAGGGAGTGCACCTGCTTACCCGGGGAGGGCAGCATGCAAACCCCATTCGCCCAACGCATGTTTCATCTGCGGCGAAACTGACCACTGGGCAAAAGAATGCCCACAGTATCGACCGCGCAGAGCCACCCGCCCAGCCGGAGGCCCGCCATACTAACCCGGGGCGCCGATGCAACAGGCAGGAACAGCTCCATCCGGTGGACGGCCCTGGCAACAGCCACAAACGCACGGAGGTTAGTACTACCAACATGATGATCTCTGGTGTGGACAATTTGAATAGGGCTGCCCGGGGAGCCAGGAAAGCAGTGGCCCGGCGGAGCCAATGCTTCATGTGACAGTGGAAGGAAAACCTGTGAAGATGCTGGTGGACACAGGAGCAACTTATTCATCAATAAACACTGCCCTTCCTGTATCCTCACTGTCAAAGAAAACAACAACTTTAGCCGGCTTCTCGGGACAACCACGTACTCTGCCTTTTACCAAACCACTTGAAACTGTGATCACCCGGACAGGGTGTACGTAGACCAGGGGTGGGCAAACTTTTTGACTTGCGGGCCGAATTGGGTTCTAAATTTTGACCGGGGGGCCGAACCAGGAGCAGATGGATGTAGTGTTTGTGTGAAGTAATATAAACAACCTGTAAAGGTCATTGCATAAAAGGTTTTGGCCTTTAGTAGGTAGTAAAGCATGGATATTCAAAAAAAGGTTTTTGAACTTTTTTATTAACAGCATTAAAAAAAAAAAACATCCCTAAAAAACTGCTATCAGTGATTCTCATAAAATACGACACTGTTATTATGAATAACAGTCTCCATCACTTCAGTGCCTGCAGGTCAGATTAATGAAAGATGTTTATCTTATGAGATCACATCATACGGCAAACATTCTGACCAAATATATCATCTTGAAGAATCGGTGAAAGCATACATCCAAATAAAGTAATCAAAACGGCAACACGGTGAGGGGTATCTGAAAATCAGAGCAGCGTTTTAACTCACAAACACCTGGTAACAGAGGTGAGGAAACGGGAAACACTTCCTTAAAGTAAGCCTTAAGAACTTTACAGGTTAAGATTAGTCACAAACAGGTGGTGCATCAATGTCGAGCATCCTGCATTGTTTGAAAATGAGAATGGTCGCTAGTTTCAATCCCTGCTATTTGTACAGATCATATTCAAAATGCATTTTTTTACAACAAACTTGAAAGCCTCTGTCAGGCGCGGAGCAGGGAGAGGACTCGAATGCAGAGATTCCAATGTCAAAAGATGTGTTTATTGCCTCCACTGGTAGTAGTAACAAAAAACGCCTCAATATGAGGGAAAAAGGGGAAATCAAAGCGCCTCGAACCGAGGGAGAAAAAAGGGGAAATCAAAGCGCCTCGAACCGAGGGAAATACTATAACAAGATAGCGATGTAACCAAGTTACCATGGGTAATCAAACAAGGCTTCTAGGCGGTACTCGAGGATTTCGTGATCGATAGTGTTCTTTCACAAGGCAAGACGCACTGGCACTGGACACGGGGAAAGACGCGGGTTATATGGACACAGGAGGGGAACACAGGTGAAGACAGTTGGTCATTGACGCAGGTGCACACACTTGGAATCAGGAGTTCACGTGACCGGACGCACAGGGGAAGGACACACCGACTGGAACGAGAGGAAAATTACACAATAAAACAGGAAGTGATCCGGACGACACATGACAGCATGACAGCCTCCCCTTCATTTTCAGTGGGAACAGTGTTGTTGGTCTCCCTTTTTTTGCTAGTGTGTCATAGTCTGGAGTAAAATTTGTTGCGGCAATTCTTAGGAGAGATCCGAGGTGTTGGTCCGTTTACCTAGATCTGTGACGGGTTGATGTTGATGTTCATGTGGCTGAACGTCACATCGCGTACATCGAGCCAAATTGGCCACTCGACACTCAGTGTCCACCTTGCTTTTCCTTCATTTTAATGGAAGGATTCCAGGGAAAGGTTTGTGGGTGGCTTTAGCGTAAAACTGTATCCGAAAGCTCGGCGCGCAAATTACAAGAATGCTGTCGTCACAGCCCACGCTCTAAATTCGGCACTGATACAAATAGAGCGCGAGTGCGCCATTTCCGTACTACTGAGTACGTACACGCACTTGTGAGTGTGCACCGAGCTTTCTGACACGACTTCCGGTAGTAAATGCGCAGGCGAGTGGTTCCCCGTCTACTGGGGAAACGCAGTCATTGCAGGCAAAATGACCCCAAAAAAATCTTTAATAATACAATTTATTTAGGGTTGGCGGGCCGGATTAAACGGTCCAGTGGGCCGGATGTGGCCCGCGGGCCTTAGTTTGCCCATCCCTGGTGTAGACTGTGGTACAAATACATCCATTCCACAGACACTCCGATCAATTTGATGGGAAGGGACTTACTGTCAGCCGTTCAAGCCAGAATTCTGTGTGGGCCAGAGGGAGTGATTATTCAATTTCCAGATGGCATCAGCATCCAGTGCTCACAGCAGCTACAACAACATGGTCAGTGGCTGATGGCGCCCCTACCGGCAGAAGCAGAAACTGCAACCATCTACTGGGCCAGGCTGGAGCCAGAGACCCCTGCTGGTGGCGGTGTGTTCTCGACCTACCTACTGTGGAAGCCCTGGATCTGCTCACTCGCGCCATACCACCCACTGTTGATCCTTTGCATTGCACTCTATATTATGACCGAAAAAGTGATGATGTATATCGGGATTTGTTTGAAGAAATTGAAAGGCACATGTGGGATTTAACTTCATCATGCATTTTGATTGGTAAAGAGGGAGTCGCAGCGGCAACTGAATTGACATATGAACAAATGCAGTGGTTCAAAATGACAGAGAAAGGGGTGCCACACATTTCGCTGGCTCTTGCCCCAGGACACGAGGCCAGACAATTGGGCTCAATGGTCAAGCAGTTGTTGCAACAGACCGATTGGCGGAAAACTCACATTCCTAATTTGTACTGGTCTGAGTCTCAGAATGCATACCAAATTAAACAACCCATGGCAGACACAGGATTGCTGGAGATGATGTTGGTGTCCCGCACACACGGTAGGGAGTTAACTGATCATGAGGACGCTGAAGTAATGCTGGCGGCCTTGCCCGACACACTGTGGTCCCAGGGTCCATTTGATGTCGGGTTTTGTCATTCGGTGGCCCCTATTGATCTCCAAATGGATGAGACGCAGCCTATCAAACGGCCTCAATATCGTTGGCTGAAAGAGGCGGACCAAGGCATGGAAGACACTCTGTGTGGCCTCTGGGACGCAGGGGTGTTGGAAGTATCCGACGGCCAAATCGCACTCCTTGCTGTGGCGTTACCAAACTGGGTGGAGCTTGGGTCAAGGTGGACAAGAGCTTCATTGTGCACTGAGTTTGACAGAACTGAGGAGATTTGATAAAAAATTGAATAATGCGTAGAGCTACAGATAAAAGCATCATAGTCAGAGATTGAACAGATTTGGATAAAACAAATAGGCTAAAACGGTAAGAAACAAGAGCGAGATCTGATATTTTGGCTCGTCAGGCTTAAGAAGTAGTGGATTCAGTCAAGAGGAACAGGGGCATTTTGGCATTTTAACAGGGATTGACAGCAAGGGAGATTGAGGATAGAAGATCTGGACAGCAATGACGTAAATTAAATTAAAAACTGCCCATTCTAGGGAAAGGGCTTGGCGCTCCCTGTGTGGAGCTGCAGCTTTGCAGAGGGGGGCAGACCGCGCGAGGGAGTGGATGAAAGGAGTGGAAATAGGTGACGATTTAAGGAAGCAGGGAGAGGTGCTGGATGGTGTGACAGGCAGGATTTTTAGGAAGAGAAAAAAGGGGGGAGTGAGACTCGCCAAAAGGGGCAATAAAGAGAAGCAGACTGAGAAACATATTTGAGCTAGACAACAGGAAAAAGGGGGAGAGCCAAATGATGACGTAAAAATCCAAAGGAATAGTCGGACCCATCTTTATTGAATTTAATTAGGATAATTAATAGAGATCGAGTTTGTAGGAGCAATCTGATGTTATGGAGGCTCCCCTGACACGCGGGTCCCACAGTCCCCCCCCCCCCCCCCCCAGATAGACATATATAACAATTTGCGATGAATCTGATGGGCGAGTTTATGGAAAATTGAATTGGAGATTTTACAATAGGTCATGTTGACAAGTATGTCCAAATGTGAAGAGTTACTATTAGGAGTCAATGTTTGCCTGCACACTAACATACTAACTTTGCTTAGTGTGGGAGGAGAGCTGAGTGATAGAGACGGATGTGTGTGTCTGCGAGTGTGTGGATGTGTGCGTGCGCATGTGATCATCTATGACTGTGTGTGCGCAGTATGATTGGCCAGAGAGGTCTGAAGTTGGGGTGATGTGTTTGCAATTGAGGATAAAATTCCTCTCACCTGAAAGGGTGGTACAGACTGGAGGGTCTGGAACTGGTAAGTGATGAGTTCTGACCGTAACCATGGCCCAATGATCAATCAGGGGCACCATCGACAACAAAACGGTGTGATGGAGAAGGCCCATTTCAGTGATATGGTCAGACAAGACAGAACTAGTATCGAACAGCAAGACTTTGGACGATTTGACGTGTGACGACTTTGAGCTCACCCGACGGGGTGACAGACTAGGTCACATATGTCAGAGTTACGGCCCGCGGGCCAGATCCGGCCCGCGAATTGATTATCTATGGCCCCCTGGATGATATTGAATTACTATTAGAACCGGCCCGCAGGCCACAGCTGCCTGCTGGTGTTTTGCACGCACCAACACTACATTTCCCACAATGCAACGGTAGCCCGCCAAGTCCCTGCAGCTTGCACGAGGGGCTTCATTATTCATCAGTAGTCAGAGCAGAGTTCAACTTTCTGATACCCCCCTCCTCAAAAATGGCTAAACGTAAGGTGGACGCTAAGAACAGGGGGTTTCAGGCCAGGTGGGAGGCAGAGTACATGTTTACGAAGGTAAGAGGCAAACCTGTGTGTCTTCTGTGTGGAGAAAATGTGGCTGTAATGAAAGAATTTAATTTAAGAAGGCACTATCGAACGTCTAAGAAACACACAGACCAAGACAAGAAAATGGAATATGAACAAAAGCTACAGAAGGTGGAAGAATTAAAACAAGGCCTTAAGTCCAGACAGGCTATGTTCACGTATGCTAAATCACAAAGCGACGCTGCTGTCAAGGCTAGCTTTATTGTGGCAAAAGAGATCGCCAAATCAGCCCGGCCCTTTGCAGAAGGAGAGTTGATCAAAAACGGGTTTTGAGCCTCAGAGCCTAACCCCGAACATTGATGAACTTGTACAAAAGATGAGACACCTCTAAGTATCAGGCTCAGCCTCAGACAAGTGAGCATCACAGAACAGTAACGTATTTTCCGTTTTTTAATTCGGTTACATTTTTACATTTGTTTCTACAAGACGTGATTTTTCTTTGAAGAAAGTATTGTTTTGTCTGTGTGCCGTAAATTTTTGAATTTTATTTATTTATATTTATTTTTCAGTTGAATGGACCAAGGGAAAATTGCAGATAAGAGCCATGAGAAAGAATCCAACTGATTTGATTAATTTTTTATTTTACGATTTGAAAGCAATGATCGGTAGATCATAGAGCAGCACAATAATAAACTTTCAGTTTATAATGCATGCACTTTTATTTATGCATTTATCTTGATATTAAGAAACACATTTTGTTTTTAAAACAATTTAATTTTTTGCTGTTTGGCTGTTGAAAATATTTTCCCTTGAAGTTACTGACAGAGCCATATCAAAATATTGCCATATTCATTTAATCATTAAACAATGTACACTGTGTTAGGTCTTAGTTCAATAGGCTATGTGCAATCATTCCGATATATTTTAATAAACATTGAACCAGTCCGGCCCTCGGCTTGTAGCAAATTTGTTTTTTTGGCCCTCGGTGTGTTTGACTGACATCCCTGGACTAGGTGGACAGTGACCAATTGTTTGACGCTTGAACGTGTTTGCGACAATAGCACGCTCTGCTTTGTTTTTCTGTGTGACTTGATTTTTTTTGCAGCATCAGCCACCAGCCAAGGAGCGGATTGCGCGTTGCTTGCGTAACTTGTTTTCATTCTTGCAGGTTGTCGATTGCATTCGTGGAAAGTTTGTGTTGGATTTACAAGAATATGTTAACCCTTGCCCTTTTGGTTTTTATGATGAACTTGTTGATGACGTGGTTTTCAGGACATGATCCGCGGGCGCCAGGATTCATTTTATGACTGTTTTTATTTTGATACTTGATGTCTGTTTTTGTGTGTACAAATGTCCGCTGTCAGCCGGGCTATAAGCTCACTGACAGGAGTGCGATGATTTTTGTTTGTGTTGCCGAGTGTGTGTGGTGGACAGTCAAGTTTCAAGGACTTGGGGTGATGGTCCCGGGGCCCAGATGGTAACTAGAGGTTCCGCGGGCCTGTCTACAATGACTGTGGTGATGAGGGGGGACGCTTTGCAGGTTCCTTTTGATACGTAATGACACATTGGGTGAATGTGTCAAAGGGGGGAGTGGTAAAATAGAAATGGGTGAGTAGGTTTCAATTTGTAATTGTGATATACAAAGTTTTTTTCCAAATTCACTTGTTTTCAAGCTTTAACAGGACATACCAGAATTCACCCAGCAGTTATGGAAGGAGCAGAGGAAGACCAGTGACATCTGGTTGTGGTGTGGCAATGACAAATTATAGGATCGCTTGCCGAAGAATGCATCAGGTATCTGTGCCCTCGTGTCGTTGATAATGCCTGTGGTGGTTGTCCCCATTGAAATACAGAATCTCAATTGGAACCTGGAGTCCCCACTGGCGGGGCTCCTGAAGCGAGCCAAAAGAGACGTTTTTGTCACGCCCGTGCCACTTCGCTCAGCCACACCCCTTTCGTTACCGTAATGTCTGTCACCTGCTTCCTCTTGTTACCCTGTGTATTTAAGCCCTGCCCGTGTGTTTCTCCCTGTCGGTGTCTACTGTTGTGTCCATTCCTGTTCGTGCCCAGTGTTCCTGTTCGTGTCATCTGGTTTTCCCTCGGTCTGTCTGAAGGCTCACGGTCAGATTTTTAATCTTGTCCAAGGGGACTTCATGCCGGTCAGTCTGTCTGTTTTGCTGGCCGTGAGTCTTCCTCCCGTCTGTGTCGTTCGTTCCCCACCTGCCTCCCTTCCAACTCCTTTTCCCTGCAATAAATCCTGGTTCAAGCTGCATTTGGTCGCCCTGGCTCAACTCATTCCTGACAGAAGACACCGACCATCACAGCGACCAGCGCTTGGACCAACCTTTGCCGGCTCCCGCAGCTGCTGGATGGTCGCCAAGAAGATGAGTTCAAGCGACGCAAGACGCACGGCCGCCCCCCGACCCAGTCCCGACGGCGCGGATGCTGCGGCCGCCACCAGTTCCGGCGGCGCGGATCCAGCGGCCGTCACCCAGTCGGCTTCAACGGCGCATGACGCACGGCCGCCCCCCGATCCAGTCCCGACGGCGCGGATGCTGCGGCCGCCACCAGTTCCGGCGGCGTGGATCCAGCGGCCGTCACCCAGTCGGCCTTCGGCGGTGTGTGACGTGCGGCCACCTCCCCATTTCCTCCCGGCTCTTGTTGGACAGTCTTGGACTTTTTCTTTTTTGGGACGTCGGGAGCCGTCCCTTGTGGGAGGGGTACTGTCACGCCCGTGCCACTTCGCTCAGCCACACCCCTTTCGTTACCGTAATGTCTGTCACCTGCTTCCTCTTGTTACCCTGTGTATTTAAGCCCTGCCCGTGTGTTTCTCCCTGTCGGTGTCTACTGTTGTGTCCATTCCTGTTCGTGCCCAGTGTTCCTGTTCGTGTCATCTGGTTTTCCCTCGGTCTGTCTGAAGGCTCACGGTCAGATTTTTAATCTTGTCCAAGGGGACTTCATGCCGGTCAGTCTGTCTGTTTTGCTGGCCGTGAGTCTTCCTCCCGTCTGTGTCGTTCGTTCCCCACCTGCCTCCCTTCCAACTCCTTTTCCCTGCAATAAATCCTGGTTCAAGCTGCATTTGGTCGCCCTGGCTCAACTCATTCCTGACAGTTTTGCCCCCGTGGTTGAGCGACATATATTGACACTATAGGAGTGCCCCGGGGTGTGCCAGATAAGTATAAACTTGTTAATCAAGTGTCCTCGGGATTCGAAAGTATCTTCCTATGGATCACCCCCAATAAAAATGTAGAACGTATTAATTACGTTCATTACAATGTTCAACGACTGGGTAATTATACAGCTGAATCATTTGCCGCAGTTCATGAACAATTGGGTGCAACGTCGTTAATGGCGTTCCAAAATAGAATTGCGTTGGACATGCTATTGGCTAAGGAACATGGTGTGTGTGGAATGTTTGGTGATGCATGTTGTACTTTCATACCAAAAACACGGCACCAGGAGGCCGACTGACCAGGGTGTTGGAAGGACTAAGGACACTGAACAAAAAGATGAAAGATCATTCAGGCGTACACACCGATATTTGGTCTGATTGGATGAAAACGTTCGGAAGCTGGAAAGGCCTCATCATGTCTGTCCTTGTTGCTGTAGCTATTTTTATTACAATTATGATTTTATGCGATTGTTGTTGTATTCCATGTATTAGGTCACTCACTGTCCGGTTGATCGAGAAAACCGTTGGCCCGTTGCCACCGATGGGCCAATATACCCTGGTGACTCAACATGAGCAGCGGGGGGAAGGAAGGACCGACAGCGCGCTGGTAGCTGTTTGCTAGGGTAACGGGTGATGACCTCATAAATGAGGTCATGAGAGGGAATAAAGGGAAATGTGCTTTCGGGAGTTTGCAAACATATTTTAAGGTTGTGTTAAACTTATAATCACATTAATATTTAGTATTGGAGTGCTCGTGTGGATTGGTGGGTGGCAAAGAATGTGCAGGCAAACTGCATGAACTTGTTTTCGTTGAAGTGTTGTGGATAGGCCCAGACAGGGAGTACCGGACGAGAACACCTCAAGGTCGTTGAGAAACGAGAACAACAGCACGTCTATGTGGCCGGGCTTCGCGGGGAAATCCAACCACCTGACCTCAGCGATAACACCGACATGGGGAGGAGATGGCCATCGACCAATCATCTCACAATATTTTGCATGCTTTAATATTCATATTGTGTTTCTTTAAAACTGGGCAACCCGGAAGAAGGTGTAGTCTTTTGGTGGTCACAAAAACGCACAAGTTTTAGTGTGAGGGACCCGGGACCCAGGCCTGTATTAGTGCGCTTTGTCAGGAATAAACAATTTGTAAATTTGGTCTGATTGATCTAACGGTCTTCTCTTTGACAGAACAAACTCACAAAATTGTTAGGTGCGCCAGTGTGTGGATTAGGACATAGCAATTTATGTGTTAAGTGTTGATCGCAATTTGGAGTCAGATCAATAACTAAAATCCGTAACAGGGTGAACTGCCTTCCCGTGCATCAACGGATCAGTCAGTGGACATGTTGCGTCTCCTGGCGTGAACTATCTAAGCCAGAATATAGATTTATAATTTACTCATCGTAGTTTTTAAATAACGCGTATGCATATATACGCCTAAATATTGTTATCCAATATATCTACTGCAATTTCATATTAGATTGCTGGTTTGAAATTGACTATTATTATTATTATTATTATTATTATTATTATTATTGTTATTATTATTATTATTATCTATGATAAACATTTATGTTATAACTTGTCTGGTGTTTTATTCCTTGTTTTTATATTCGCCAATTAAAATGTAAAAATCAGACATTTGGTTAACATATAACATATAACAATATGTATATGTGTTTTACGTTGTTATTTGAGTTGTGTATGTTAGAGTTGTGCACACTCCAACTTATTTTGCAAGAACCAAACAGGAGACAAGTAAGTCCTTTTAAGCACCTGCAGGTGGAGAGTCCATTCGTCGCGGTGTGGACAGCGATGATCGAATGAAGTCTGACTCAGGCCTCTTATAGGAGCATTTTATTGAGAGAAACAGAGTGGGGTTTGAGAGTGGGGATCAGAGTAGACAGGATGGCCTGCTGATCAAAGCTCAGCAGGGGGTCTTTCACGATGTTGTGTAAACAAAACAACTTTGATTGCTTCCTCTGCAGCTAGTCAATCAGTTCAAAAGATCTTAGCACCTTGTTCTACTACTTTTGTTAAGACAGGACAAGCGAGTTTAATTATTACAGGTTACATTCCAACATAAGCATAGGATCAAACTAATCTATCAACCCTAACATATCCCTCTTGATTATCATATGATTATGTCAAACCCCGATCAATCAAAAACAATTAAGAAAACACAATGACAGCAATAATTTCTAGTGAAGATTAGTTTTTTGTTCCTCAATACTCCAGTCCAAAGTTATTGTATGAGTTAAAAACCTGCGGCCAGATAATTGCAGGAAAAGCCTCACACGGTCCCTCTGCCTTAGGCGACCAGAATGTTATCAATAAAACAAATAATAAAAAGAAAAACACAGAAACAATACATCATTGTACCCATCACTTGCAAGGCATTTTCGATGGTCAAATCATCAAGCTTCAACAGCAACTGCCACCAAGCACCAGAGAATAGCCATGAAAAGAAATCCCATTGATATGCGCTTTTGTCTTTTGAGATGGCCTGCTGTAAATTCCTCAGTGAGTTTATGGCATCCTTGATGTGCATGTCGTTATCTCCTGTAGCTTGCAGTGGCTGAGGTGAATCCAGTTGGGTCGTTCAGAGATTTTCACTGCGGTTGGTGTAGATAGCAACACTTGGAATGGTCCCTCCCACCGAGGACTCGCCCAGTTCTTTCTTTTGATGACTTTGATGTAGACCTAGTCTCCTGGCTTGATGGGGTTGTCGACCTGTGAGGATGAAAGATCAGGCGGCAGTAAATTTGCATTTGACACCTCTGTCAGTCTAAGCGTCCTTATCATGTCATCTGCTAAGGACTGTTCTTCATCTGCCTTTTGTAACACAGGTAGTCTATATGGTCTCCCATGGATGATTTCAAAGGGTGTTAGCCCTCCTGAAGTGGGAGTGATCCTCATATAGAGCTTCACTAAGTCGAGGCACTCTGGCCACGATCTGCCTGTTGTTTCCATGCATTTTTTCAACCTACTTTTGATTGTATAGTTTGATCTTTCCTGATAAGCACTCTCAGCCGCATCATTGAATGGGATGCCACTATGTACCCTGAATTCTTTTTCAAATCTTAAATGAAAATCATCAGTATCTTCTCCAGGCTTCTGTTTTATTCCTGCCAAATGACCATAATTCGCTCGTCTTTGAAATATAGTCCTCACTCTTTGCACAAGATTATTCCATTGTGCTGCATACTCCCCTACCAACTGATTACCCTCAACGGGATAGGGAAAAGGCCCTTGATTATTTCTACCTGTATAAGTCCCTCTAACCTTTGCCCAGTCTTTACCCAAAGAAGACATCGCAGCTTCTCCTGCCTCATGCCCATTCAGTCTATAGGAATGTATGATTCCAGCCATGTCCTCTGCCCATTTATCTGGGTCTTCAGCAACAGGGGTAACCCCTTCAACTGCTTTTCTTGCCTCTTCCAAAGTCCATGGTCGAAACACATACGTATGTGGAGGTTGGCCTTCCACTACAATAGGGTTTGGCACCTGTATCATTGGGCACACATCAACATTGTCAAAATTTTGGGAAAATCTAGCAACAGTGGTCAAACTTCTTGTTTGTACAGGACTTCTAATAATGCGACCCTGACTTTTTTTGCTGTTATATGGGGGAGGCTGCAAGTCTGTTAAGCTTGGATACAAGTTTTGCGTACGAGCGGTAGGCCCCTCTTGCTCCTCTGCCTGAGCTGTGCCTTCAGCTGCGACTTGAGCTGAGACCGGGACACCGCGGCTGCGCACTGTGGCCTCATTGTCTTCCGGCCTGACAATCATAGTCATAGCCTCATCACTTTTCAACTTCCTATCTTTTGTCTTTCGGATTTGCTCTCTTCTCTCTTGTGAAGCTTTCAACCACATTCTAGCACAATTCAACGCTCTCTCTTTTTCTTTCTTTTTCAGTCCTACCTTCCTAGCTACACTGTCCTCCAAAACTTCAACCACTATCTTCCACACTTCAACTTTCAACTTCCCTTCTACACCATACTTTTTCTTCCACTTTGGCATGTATTGCATACAATTAAGAAATCTACTCGCCATGTACTTCTCATCTCCGTCAAGAGCTAGAGATTTATCGTTCCTTTTTCCCATCTTAATTTGAGTAGTTTTAGGTTTTCCAATTTTTATTTTTATTTTATTTTTTTTATTTTTTTGAGGATCCTCAATGGAGGTTTAAATTGACCTTTCAACAAATTACTAGCCTGTGTTATTGCCTTGGATCAATGCTAGAACTGCTTTTTAGTCAATTTATCCTACCAGTCACACTCTCAACCACACAAACTCAAGCGCTTTTTATTTTTAGGCCTATTCAGGATGGGTATAAAACCCTTCCAAACAGCTTAGAAAAACGGACAAAAAAAAGAATCTACGCCCTTCTTCAATAAGGAAAAAGAAGCTCTGTTTTTTCTTAGCCCGTTCCTTCCACTGGGACTAGAATCCCAACTGTTTCATGGCTTGGACAAACCAAAGCCGTATCTCATAGCTCGGACAAACCAAAGCCGTATCTCATCTCATAGCCCGGACAAACCAAAGTCGTATTCTCATAGCTCGGACAAACCAAAGCCGTATCTCATAGCTCGGACAAACCAAAGCCGTATCTTTAGCGCTTTAACTTACTTGTCCCCTGGTTCGTTGCACTGCCGGATCCCGCCAATCCACTTCTGTCAGACGAAGGCAGACCAAAGATGCTGGCCCAGCGAAGAATTCTCTTACCAGGACTTTCTTTTCCAGGTCCTCCTAATGGACGCTGGCTTGTCGACAATGCAGCACGTCCTCCTTCGCCGGTCAGATGGTGGGTATGAGGATCCCAGGTTTCGGCACCAAAATGTTAGAGTTGTGCACACTCCAACTTATTTTGCAAGAACCAAACAGGAGGCAAGTAAGTCCTTTTAAGCACCTGCAGGTCCATTCGTCGCTGTGTGGACAGCGATGATCGAATGAAGTCTGACTCAGGCCTCTATCAGGAGCATTTTATTGAGAGAAACAGAGTGGGGGTTGAGAGTGGGGGTCAGAGTCGACAGGATGGGGCCGAAGCCCCTGGCCTGCTGATCAAAGCACAGCAGGGGGTCTTTCACGATGTTGTGTAAACAAAACAACTTTGATTGCTTCCTCTGCAGCTAGTCAATCAGTTCAAAAGATCTTAGCACTTTGTTCTACTACTTTTGTTAAGACAGGACAAGCGAGTTTGATTATTACAGGTTACATTCCAACATAAGCATAGGATCAAACTAATCTATCAACCCTAACAGGGTACTCTTAAATAACAAATGTTATGTTATGTCAGCATAATGTTTTTTTTCCAACCTGTTATTCAAACAAACACATTCGGTATAATAACACCATCAACTATAAGCCAACAAATACAAGATTAAAACATAAATGTTGGCATAACATGTGTCAGCTGGCATAGCAGCAATGCTGTCTGTCACTCATTCGTGAATCTGCGCGAACGACCAATCAGCAGCGAGCGATAGATGGAGGCGGGATTTTACGAGTCAGTGACGCAACTTCCCGTTCACGACCGGGTGAGAGACTGTTGCCAACGTTTGTAGGTGTGTAGGTGTTGTATTATAGAAAGAAATGTGTGTGTGTGTTTATGACACAGGGCGTGTGATGCGTCAGTGCAGTAGTGTTGGAGTAGTTGGCCTGTAGTTTGTGCATGCTGCATGCTGCCTCTGCTTGCCACTTTTCTGCTTTCAGCTACCGCCACCGGCTAGCCCTCTGTTTCCGGGGGTGAAAAGAGGAGCCGAGTGCATAAGCCTCCTCAGCCGGTACACAGCCTCTCCATTGCCAAGACTTGCATACGCCTCCTCGTGGCCACACACGGTAACTGGCACCTTGCGGTCCCAGGCTAAGTTGTGCAGGATCTCGGAGCAGCAGTGGGCCCCAGAGATGTGGCATGTAGGCCCACCGGTGTGTGGACATGCCCTACTGCCCATCAACCACTGTCCCGGGTGTGGGTAAACAGCTCCAGCTATGGGTAAATAGTGAAGTCAAGTCAAGTCAAGTCAAGTCAAGTTTATTTGTATAGCCCTAAATCACAAACAGTCTCACAGGGCTTCACATAGCCAAAATTGACAATTATTCTCAAAGCATCCCCTGATCATAAGCTCCCAAAAGGGCAAGGAAAAACTCAAAAAACCCCTACCAGGGGAAAATGAGAAACCTTGAGAAGGGACCACAGATGGAAGGATCCCCCTTTCAGGATCACCAGGTTATAATGGATGCAGAGAGTACACAAGTAATACATAATATGAAAATCAATGAAAAAAAATGGATGTCGGAGGTGTCCTCGATTGTCCTGGCAGTGTCCTCAAGGGGGCCGAGCCGCAGCTCCCCCATCCCGAACTGGTCCCCGAGAATCCAGCCAGCCGCTATCCGCTTTCGAGCCACCTAACCCCCTCCCCAGCCGGGGAGGAGGTGGGCAGAGAGAACAGAACAAACTCCGGCCAAATCGGCCATCACAAGTTAGTTAAAGGCCATCTCATAGAAATGTGTCTTTAAACGTGTCTTAAATGTTTCTACTGAGGTAGTAGTTCTAATATCCATTGGTAGGGCATTCCAAAGCTCTGGAGCCCGAATAGAGATTGCTCTAGACCCTGCAGACATTTTCTTGGCCCTCGGTATAACTAAAAGACTAGCGTTTTGCGAACGAAGGTTACGAGACGGAACATAAGGAACGACTAGGTCGACGAGATATGAAGGCGCTAAGCCATGCAGTGCTTTATAGGTTAGCAGAAGAAGGCCTCAACGGTGGACCAAGCGGAGGATGATGGCTGACCTAAGGGGTGGCGTCACAACGGCTGGGAAGGCGGATGAAGGCTGCAGCAGAAAAGGGTCACCAGTTGTCTTAGTCTCCTTGCCACTGGACTCTGACCCTGATCTGTCAAGAACAGTGTGGTGACTGTCTGTGCACCAGTCTCCCCACTCTAAACAAAGTCACGCACAGGTGTCTTTTTCAGGGAATCCACCTTACATCCCGGATTAAAGTCCTGTGGCGACCGGTAAGTGGCAACGGGGGCAGGATTGTGAAGTCTGGAAGCCCCTAGTCACAAGTTGGCACATCAGGCGGTGGATGTTAGACGATCGTTGGGCTCTTGGACCGAGGCAGAAGAGCTCTTCGGTAGCTGCATCCACGAATGAGCAGCTCTTTTTAGGATCCACTCTGCTCACCCCTGTGGGGGAAGGGGCTAGAAAAGGTGCCCTAAACATAGCCTGCCTCAAACCTCCCGACTGGATTACCGCGTTCAGAGGGATCACCAATATGCGGTTGAAAACACAGAAACATGAATTTTGGAGCATGGAATGTGCGCACACTAATGGCCAGTGTAACCAGTGATAGGCCGGAGAGGAAAACCGCCATCATTGCCAGGGAACTGAGCAGATGCCGGATTGACATAGCTGCTCTTTCAGAAACCCGACGGGCAGAGGAAGGTCATCTGACGGAGGAAAAGGGTGGATACACTTTCTTCTGGAAAGGAAAGGCCACAGATGAGCCTAGGATCCATGGGGTTGGTTTTGCCATCAAGAACCAACTGATCAGTCAGCTCTTTGAACTCCCTGTGGGAATCAGTGAGCGCCTGATTTCAAAGTCAAAGTCAAAGTCAACTTTGCCAAAGACACACAAAGAAACCGAAATGTCGTTCCCCCCTATCCCACGGTGACAAGACATGGCCCACAACAGACAAACAAGTAAACAAGTATAACAACAGTGTGCCGAATAAATAATGAATAAATAAATAAATAAATAAATAAATAAATAAATAAATAAATAAGAGGAGCAAAAAAGGAGCAAGTGCGCGTACAGCAGACATTCCAGAAAATAGCGCAACAGTGCCGCGCGCTACGCAGAAGGGGGTAGCGAGTTCAGGGTCCTAACAGCCTGGAGAAAGAAGCTGTTGGCGAGTCTGGTGGTGCGGGAGCGCAGGCTCCTGTACCTCTTCCCAGAGGGCAGAAGGTCAAACAAAGAGTGAGCCGGGTGACTCACATCTCTCGCAATCGAGGTTGCTTTGGGGGCGAGATGGGAAGTGTAAATGTCCTTCAGGGAGGGGAGCAAAGCACCAATAATCTTACCAGCCGTATTCACTATGCGCTGCAGGGCCTTCAAGTTCTGTTCAGTGCAGTTACCACCCCAGACAGTGATGCAACTGGTGAGGACGCTCTCAACGGTGCCACGGTAGAATGTAGTCAGGACTGCCTGAGGAGCACATGCACGCCTGAGCTTCCGCAGGAAGTACAGGCGGCGCTGAGCTTTCTTTGCCAGTGACGAGGTGTTTGCGGACCAGGAGAGGTCCTCACTGATGTGCACCCCCAGGAACTTGGTGCAGCTCACCCTCTCCACCACAGCACCATCGATGATCAGCGGCAGATGTTTTGTGTGACCCTCCAGAAGTCAACAACGATTTCCTTGGTCTTGTTGACGTTCAGCAGGAGGTTGTTGTCCCTGCACCACGTGGTCAGAAGGTCTACTTCCGACCTGTACCGAGTCTCGTCGCCCTTCGTGATGAGACCCACCAGAGTCGTGTCGTCAGCAAATTTCACTATGCGGTTGTCGCTGTAGGTCGCAGTGCAATCATGCGTCAGTAGGGTGAAGAGCAATGGACTGAGCACGCAGCCCTGGGGGGCCCCCGTGCTCAGCGTGATGCTGGCGGAGATTTTGTCGCCAACACGCACCACCTGAGGCCTCTGACAGAGGAAGTCCAGTAGCCAGTTGCAGAGGGAGGTACTGAGGCCCAGCTCGTCGAGTTTGCAGATGAGTCGCTGCGGCACAATGGTGTTGAAGGCAGAGCTGAAGTCCACAAACAGCAACCTCATATAAGAGTCCTTTCTCTCCAGGTGGGTGAGGGCCGAGTGGAGGGCAGAGCAGATGGCATCCTCAGAGGACCGCTTGGCACGGTACGCGAACTGGAAAGGGTCAATGGTGGGGGGGGGGGGAGAACGGATTTGATGTGCTCCATGACAAGCCGCTGAAAGCACTTCATGATGATGGGCGTCAGTGCCACGGGGCGGTAGTCATTGAAGCAGGACGGTGCAGGTTTCTTCGGCACAGGAACGATGGTGGCAGCCTTGAAACACAAGGGGACGATGGCCTGCTGCAGGGAAATGTTAAAAATGTCCGTGAAGACACCCGACAGCTCCCCAGCGCAGTCCTTCAGCGCTCGACCCGGGATGTTGTCAGGACCCGCCGCCTTACGGGTGTCAATAGCGGCAAGCGCCCTCCTCACACCGTCGGCAGAGAGGCGCAGGGGGTGCTCGTGGGGGGGGGGGGAGTGTTCTTCAGCGGGCAAGTGCTGTTCTGGGCGTCGAAGCGAGCAAAGAAGCGGTTCAGATCGTTCAGCAGACGGACGTTGATGACACTCCGTCTGGTGCTGGCCAACAACCAGACGGCAACAGTTCTTAGTGCTTATGCACCTACCCTCATTTCCGATGAGGACAAAAAAGAGGCCTTCTATGCCTGTCTGGATGAGGTATTGTCAAAAATCCCCAAGGAGGACAAGATTATTATATTGGGAGATTTCAATGCCAGAGTGGGCCGTGACCACCACCTCTGGAAGGGCACCATTGGAAAGGAAGGCATTGGAAACATCAACTCCAACGGGGTTTTGCTTCTTAGCAAATGTGCTCAATACGACCTTATCATCACCAATACCATCTTTCGGCAGAAGAACAAACTCAAGGGCTCATGGAGACACCCTCGCTCTAAACAATGGCATCTTATTGACTACGTCATAGTCAGAGCCAGGGATCAGCGCGACGTGAGCATCACAAAAGCCATGATGGATTCAGAGGCCTGCTGGACAGATCACACCGCCTGATACGATCCACGATGTCCATCAGACTCAAGAGAAAGAGGAGAGTGCAAAAGAAGCTGAGCCGGCAAAGACTAAACCTTGAGACCCTGAGTAAAACTGCCGCCCTGCAGCTGTTTCAGGCCTCTCTTGGAGAAAGCCTCAATCAGGAATACCCTGAGGACATTGAAGAACACTGGAGCCTGCTCAAGTCTTCCATCCTCGACACCTGCAGTGCCACTCTCGGGTACAAGGCCAGAAAGCATCAGGACTGGTTTGATGAGAACAACACAGAGATAGAACAGCTCATCTCCAAGAAAAGGGAAACCTTTCGTGTCTGGCAAAATGACATCACCTGCACAGCAAAGAGACTGACTGACGTCCAGAGCCGGGTGAGACAGTTTAAAAACTCCTGGTGGACAGAAAGGGCACTGGAAATCCAGAGTTTGGCAGACTGGTGACACCAGAGGCTTTTTCAGTGCTACCAAGGCTGTCTACGGCCCAAGCCATCGCGGCCAAAAACCCCTGCGCGCTAAAGACGGGCAGGAGCTTTTGAAGGACAATGAGTCCATAAACAACCGGTGGAGAGAGCACTTTCAGGAACTCCCAACCGTGACAGCACAACTCAGTCAGATTTCCTCAGTCACATCCCTCAGAGTCCCATCAGGGAAGACAGGGGTGAACTTCCCACTTTAGCAGAGGTCCAAGATGCCATCAGGAGCCTGAAGAACAACAAGGCCTCTGGGCCAGATGGGATCCCAGCTGAGGTCCTAAAGGAAGGTGGACTAGAGCTCCAGCGCCACCTCCATTCCCTCTTTCTGAAGGTCTGGGAAAAAGAAGTACTCCCCTCGGAGCACAGGGATGCTCTGATAGTGACCATTTTCAAGAAAGGGGACAAAGTGGAATGTGGAAACTATAGGGGCATCTCGCTCCTTTCAACAGTTGGCAAAGTACTTGCTCGTGTTCTTGCCAACCGCCTACTGCCACTGTCTGAGGAAGTTCTCCCAGAATCGCAGTCCGGTTTTCGCCCAGCTAGAGGCACTGCAGACATGATTTTTACAGCACGCCAACTCCAGGGGAACTGCCGTGAGCATAAACAGCCTTTGTTCATGGCTTTCATAGACCTGACAAAGGCCTTTGACTCGGTGGATCGCCAGGCCCTATGGAGCATCTTTCTGAGGTATGGTTGCCCGGATAAATACGTCAGAATACTGCGATTATTACATGACGGAATGACAGCCACAGTGCTCAACAACAGCTCCTTGACTGAGCCTTTCACTGTAGAGACAGGGGTCATACAGGGATGCATCATTGCACCCACCCTGTTCTCTGTCTTCATTGCCGCCATACTCTACCTCATTGGGGTAGAACTACCACAGGGAATCCCAATTTGGTACAGAACTGATGGCAGGCTATTCAACCTTAACAGGTTCAAACGCAAAACCAAGATCAGAACCACCACGATCATGGAGCTCCAGTATGCGGACGATAATGCCATTGCAGCACACTTTGCAGAAGACCTCCAGGGCATCCTGAACGCCTTTGCTAAGGCATACAGAGCCCTGGGTCTGTCTTCATTGCCGCCATACTCCACCTCATCAACGAAGAACTACCACACGGAATTCCAATTTGGCACAGAACTGATGGCAGGCTCTTCAACCTTAACAGGTTCAAAGCCAAGACCAAGATCTGAACCACCACAGTTGTGGAGCTCCAGTATGCAGACGATAATGCCATTGCAGCACTCTCTGCAGAAGACCTCCAGGGCATCCTGAACTCCTTCGCTAAGGCATACAGAGCCCTGGGTCTGACCGTGAACATCAAGATGACCCAGGTGCTACATCAACCCCCACCAGACCAGCCATCTACTCCGCCCACCATAAATGTGGACAACACTGCACTTGAATATGTTCACCACTTCCCCTACCTCGGCTGCCTTCTCTCCTCCAAAGCGGACATTGACTCTGAGGTCAACCATCGCCTGAGCTGTGCCAGTGGAGCGTACGCCAGACTCCGGAAAAGAGTCTTTGAAGACAGAGACCTCCGAGCTGACACCAAGCTCCTGGTTTACAAAGCTGTGGTTCTCCCCACCTTACTTTATGGGGCAGAATCATGGACAACCTACAGCAGGCACCTAAGAGCTCTTGAACAACACCACCAGAGAACCTTGAGGATAATACTCAGGATCAAATGGGAGTACAGACGCACAAACATCAGCGTTCTGGAGGAAGCCAGGATACCGAGCATCACCACTTTAATAATGCAGCACCAACTCCGATAGACATCTCATCCACATGGCTGACACCCGCCTCCCCAAACAGATGTTATACTCCCAGCTGGAGAGAGGTCCGCGAGCCCCGAGCAGGCAAAAGAAACGTTTTAAGGACAACCTCAAGACCAATCTCAAGAAATTCCAAATAACATCTCAGGACTGGGAGCGCATCGCCTTGAACAGGAACTGCTGGAGGGCAGCGGTGCAAGAAGGTGCAGCACATCACGAAAAGAAACTCCGCCGTGTCGCAGAAACCAAACGACAACTCCGTAAGGAAAGACAAAAACAGGCTCCAGCACGACCACAACCCACCACCACTTTCCCCTGACCACACTGTACAAAAATATGTGGATCCCGGATCGGCCTCTACGCCCACCTGCGGACCCACAAGTAGACGACCCTGAGAAAAAGACAGTCATACTCGTCCCGAGTGACCGCCGATGATGATGATAGAAAGAAATGTGTGAATTACCCGAGCCAATTATTATCATATATAATAAAAAAAAAAGTGTGTGTGGGGGGGGTGTAGTTGTATTGTTTGATGTGTATGGGTTGTTTCCACGAGATGTACTAAAAAAAAAAAAAAAAAAAAAAAATGTGTGTGTGTGTGTGTGTGGGGGGGGTGTTCCTTGAACGATTCGTTTGAACGAATCTTTAGTTAACTGATTCTAAAGATTCCGTTCACTTAAAAGAACTGGAATGCACATCACTACCCAGCTCGCTCTGTAGTGGTGCGTTCATGGCAAAAAGTAGGAAATTTGGCTTTCATGTTCCTCGCCGAACGGTGAACTAGCCTTCCACACTAAAATTAATAAAAATAAAAGAGACGTGAAAGATCAAAAGAGCACATTTAATGGTACATCATAAGCCACTATGAAAAAAACTTTGGCAGTAAAAGTAAAAATCACCGTTAAAATAAAAATGAGGTCTTGGCAATGGTCAGGCATGGTCATTGGCACCGTGATAGCCATTTTTGTTTGTGTCCCTGAAAGCGGCTCGGTGGTAGTTCTGTTCCCGGCATGCACCGCGGCAAGCTTCTCTCCGGCCTCCACCGCTACGAGATCTCTCCGTAATGGCGACGGGTTAGCTCCCCTCAGTAAGCTGCTCCGTCATCAGCCACATTCACCTCATCCCAGTCCTCCTGGGTCGGGTGGAGGGGTGGGCAGCGAGTCGAGCCGGGGTGGAACCACGGGATCGAGCCGGACACGCAGTGGGGGTTTTCCTTCTCTTGCGGACACTTTCCTTACAAGCCCGACATGGACGAGCACCCCGAAGGAGCCACAACCGGAATTCAGCAGCAGCCGGAGCAGCAGCAGGTCCAGCCGGGGGGGAACGGAGGAGCTCACCCAGGCGTCGGCGGCGGGACGGCGCTGGGACCGCCGCAGACCGACGACTTGCCGCGGCCTCAGCAGCAACAGTACACCATCGCGGGCATCCTGCACTACATCCAGCACGAGTGGGCCCGCTTCGAGATGGAGCGGGCCCACTGGGAGGTGGAGCGGGCCGAGCTGCAGGTGAGCCGCGCTGGGGCGGATGGAAGGTAGACGCGACCACTGGCCGGGGCGCCGTTGACGTCCATTCAAGGGAGATCATGTCAACATCTTGGACTAATAATAGCAGTGACACTACTCTCACTAATGTGACAACACTCACAAAGTAGGTCAACGACTATTTTAGCCTTTGTCAATACATGATACTTTTTTTTATCAATTGGATGTGTGCTTTTTATTGAATCTAGATAGTGAGCAACAGTCAGGCCATGAATAACAACAGTGTCGACTTGTGCCGCGTATTTAACAAAAAAGAGGGTGGGCAAGGGGGTTCTATAGATCCATCAACTTTCAAGACCACCTATCTTAAACATCTCACGGCGACCATGAATGCAAATCAAAGTGATTTTTCTAAAACGAAACCTTTGCTTGAGGGCCAAAGCCAATCTAATATGCTACGCGCTGGATCACCGTTAGCTTGGACAAGATTAGCCGCATTAGCCTCTCGCTTGCACCCAAACTTAAATGCGTCCAAAAATTCAATTTGTAACGTCTTGACGTTGTCCCTGCGCGTCGAAGTTTGACTCCCAAACAATTAGAGTCGAATATCGTGGAGGAATGTCCTCGAATTTGTACATTCAAAATTGTTTTCGTTCATCATTCTGGCTCCGAGCTAGCTTAGCCTTGCCGCTGACCGACGAATGGCTGGGCCTGCATGAAACCACATACGCGTCATTACACATTTTTGTCGTATGATTTATTTGAATGGCAATATCAATTACGACGTTCCTAAAAGCGGCTCGGTGGCGCACTGGGTAGCACGTCCGCCTCACAGTTAGGAGGGTGCGGGTTCGATTCCACCTCCGGCCCTCCCTGTGCGGAGTTTGAATGTTCTCCCCGAGCCCGCGTGGGTTTTCTCCGGGCACTCCGGTTTCCTCCCACATCCCATAAACATGCTTGGTAGGCCGATTGAGCACTCCAAATTGTCCCTAGGTGTGAGTGCAATGGTTGTTTGTCTCTGTGTGCCCTGCGATTGGCTGGCAACCGGTTCAGGGTGTCCCCCGCCTACTGCCCGATGACGGCTGGGATAGGCTCCAGCACGCCCGCGACCCCCGTGGGGACTAAGCGGTTCAGAAAATGGATGGATGGACGTTCCTAAAAGCCTACTGTACTGTATTTTGTCAGTGACTCTCATATTGCATAGGAATGCTTCTGTTCACAGTAATGAGATTAATTTACAGGACTGAATTTTAAAAGTTTTCTGAAAATCTCTGTGTAGTGAATAGGTAATCAAATCATTGATTTGTCATTCCATACTCACCTGGCAAGCACTCTGTGTTGTTGATGTTGTCCTTATTGGTTTCAAGACCATGGACAATGTGGGTGACTTTCACGCTGAAATGATTAATCAAATTAGAGCCAATGCCGCTGACAGAGGTCTAACTCAGTAAATGCCCGTGTTGGAGATCACTGGCTAATTCCTGGCCTGACCCTAAATTACCGTTTGACAATATTTTGATTATCGCATAATCTTTAAGAGGGGCGCAACGAGTGGGTGGAGCCACCACGTAACCCCACGCACACAAACTCACCTCTCGATAAAATGGATGGTGGCGAAGCACCTGCGTGAAGCTGCACAAACGAATGGTACCATTTTAGGTTCATTTGGAGCAGATGGGGGGCTGGGTGAACTCTGGATGACCTATAAAATAATCTTTCATAACTAAAAAACCATAGCAGCACAAACGAAAATTTTTGCTGCACAAACCAGCACAAACGAAGCACAAACGAACTGTACCATTTTGGGTCCATTTGGAGTAAAATGGGGGGCGGGGGGTGACATCGCTATAAAATAAATGTGTAATATCTACGAAATGGAAGCAGCACAAACGGAATTTTTTGCTGCACAAACAAAGCACAAACGAACGGTACCATTTTGGGTCCATTTGCAGTAAAATGGGGGGCTGGTTGACGTCAGTGCTATAAAATAAATGTGTAATATCTACGAAACCGAAGCAGCACAGACGAATGTTTTTGCGGCACTAACCAGCACTAACGAAGCACAAACGAACGGTACCATTTTGGGTTCATTTTGAGCAGATGGGGGGCTGGGTGAACTCTGGATGACCTATAAAATAATTTTTTATAACTAAAAAACCATAGCAGCACAAACGAAAATTTTTGCTGCACAAACGAAGCACAAACCAAACAGACTATTTTCCTTAAATTTTGCGTGGGGTGGGGGGCCACCTTCACGCAGGTTGGCGAAGCGCCCTGTGTGTATCCCCTGTTGCCATGGCAATGGCACAACTCTGATGTGCCTCTTGACTCACCTGTTTCTATGGACAACTCTATGTGTGTCTTTATAAATATCCACCAATAGTGTCATCTTTCAGGACCAGCTGCTGTCACACTGACGCGTGTGTGTGTGTGTTTTGTTTTGGTCAGGCGAGGATAGCGTTCCTCCAGGGAGAGAGGAAAGGTCAGGAGAACTTGAAGAATGACCTGGTCAGAAGAATCAAGATGTTGGAGTATGCTCTCAAGCAAGAGAGGTGCGTGCGTGCATAATTAGCCCGAGTAGCAAAGCTTTGGAAATGCATTGTGTGTAACTGTGTGCGTGCACGTTGGGGTTCCACAGGGCCAAGTATCACAAGTTGAAATATGGAACAGAGTTGAATCAAGGCGACTTGAAGATGCCCAGCTTTGAGTCAGGTGACATTGCTCTGCCCTGCCCCCTTGCTTTCTGGTTGTCCTGGTTACATTGCCTCGCCTGTCGATGTTAGTGGTGTTCTGTTCTATGTGTGTATCTGCATGCGGTCTGTTTTTTCCACTTGTGTATTTGTGTGCATTTGTTGTCTATGTCTGTATGCCAGTAATCGTGCATGTTTGTGCGTGTATCTGAGTGTATCTAATCGCGTGTCTGTCGTGTTCCAGACGCCAAAGACTCAGAAGTGTCGGCGCACGCCACCAACAGTCAGCTGACGTGGAAACAAGGAAGACAGCTGCTGAGACAGTAAGATGACATCATGGTGACTTCATCAGGCAGTGGCAGGAAGTGCTCACGTGTGTGCGTGCGTAGGTACCTTCAGGAAGTGGGCTATACGGACACCATCTTGGACGTGCGCACGCAGCGTGTGCGCTCGCTGCTGGGCTTGTCGACGCCAGAGCAGAACGGGTCGGTGGAGAAGAAGAATCTGCAGCAGCTTATCAACGGCAAGGATGGCAAACGGTAACCGTGGCGGTGACGACAAGATGACGTGGCTGTGATGATGAGGACACTTCGTGTATTTGCGTGCGCAGGAGTCCAGGTGACGTTCTGGACACGTTCAACTTTCTGGAGAATGCCGAGGACAGCGACGAAGACGACGATGAAGACGGAGAACTCATGGATGACATTGGCAATGATGTCAAACATCACAGGAAACCCAAAAACAAGGTCAGTAACACGTCATCTTCCTCCTGGTCTTCATCTCCTTCCTTTATGTCCTCCTTTATTAGTGTGAAGGCGAAGGCCTTCACAATTATGTTATTCTACACCAGGGGTGCCTAAACATTTTCAGCTTGTGAGCTACTTTTGAAATGACCAAGTCACAAAGATCTACTCACTAAAATGTTTTATACACATATATATATATATATATATACACTACCGTTCAAAAGTTTGGGGTCACCCAAACAATTTTGTGTTTTCCATGAAAAGTCACACTTATTCACCACCAAACGTTGTGAAATGAATAGAAAATAGAGTCAAGACATTGACAAGGTTAGAAATAATGATTTGTATTTGAAATAAGATTTTTTTTACATCAAATTTTGCTTTCGTCAAAGAATCCTCCATTTGCAGCAATTACGGCATTGCAGACCTTTGGCATTCTAGCTGTTAATTTGTTGAGGTAATCTGGAGAAATTGCATCCCACGCTTCCAGAAGCAGCTCCCACAAGTTGGATTGGTTGGATGGGCACTTCTTGCGTACCATACGGTCAAGCTGCTCCCACAACAGCGTTTAAATTTAACATTTGCTCTAACTTTTACAATTTTTGTCCGATTCAAGCTGTTTCAACTTTTGAACTCCAAAGTGAACCTCTTGAACCTGTAGTTTTCGTTTTGTTCCAAATTTTAAAAATTTTTAGCGCAATTTTTAAAAGAAATTTCCATTCATTCTCTTCGAGGCATTCAACATTTGCTCTACCTTCTACATTTTTTAACCGATTCAACCCGTTCCAACTTTCAACTGTTCATCTTTTTCCTACCTATTCCACAACTTTCCACCTACCAAAAGTTCAATATTTTCAATTTTGAAATTTACGCCAAATTCTAAAAACTTTCATTTTCAACTCTAATTTCTACATTTTTCAACCGATCCAACCCGTTCCAACTTTCAACCGTTCATCTTTTGCCTACCTATTCCACAACTTCCCACTTACAAAAAAATCCCAAATTTTCTATTTTGAAATTCACGCTGTTGCGTGTTGTGCGGGGATGTCCGAAGTTGAGGCAGGAAAAACAAAGATGTGGAGTGTAGAGTTGGCCCTTTATTGGCAAGATCTTGGGTTGTTCAATGGCCGTCAGTACACAATGGCAAGGCAGCACATCAACAACAACGTCCGTCTCCAGGTCAGCTTGTTTTATACTGTCCGGAAAGGCGGAAACTTGTCACATGACCATTTGGTATCTGTGAGTGTGGGGGGCGTCACCCCTCTGTGTGTGTGGGTGTGTGGGTGTGCCTTTGTGTGTCTTGCATTAGTGTTCTGATTGAGCAGTTATGTTTATATAAACTAAGGAAAAGAATTGCATAATACAAACATTAAAACTTCCATGAGATTTTAAGCAGGCAGCCACTGACAACAATCAGACGGACATAGAAGAGTATACTGACTCTGTTTCCTCTTACATCACGAAGTGCATTGATGATGTGACCCACACAAAATACATCGTCACTCGGGCTAACTGGAAGCCATGGCTGACAGGGGCTGTCCTCAGGCTGCTGAGGGCCAGAGACAAAGCCTTCAGAGCTGGGGATGAGGCTGGCTTGAGAACACGAGGGCCGACCTGTCCCGGCGCATCAAGGAAGCAAAAAAGGCATTCTCTTGCAAGGTTACCGCCCACTTCAAAGATAGGAGGGACGCACGGAGCCTATGGTAAGGCATTCAGACCATCACGGACTACAAGCCCGCGCCGCAGAGCTGTGAGGGCAACATCCCTCTGCTCAACGATCTGAACCGCTTGTCACGGTAGGGTGGAGCATGGAGCAGGACGACCAAGTGCAGCTTGGACCAGGGTTTATTGAAGTAACTCAAAATACAGACTCGGTAAACTGACATGACTTAAACAATAACTTGACTGACTGACCGGGACGTGGAGCAAGACAGCAGGACATGACGGCACCAAGACAGGACGACACACCGAACGACAGGAACCAAAACCAATGACCAAAACCAATGATCCGACAGGGAGAGAGGGGCAGACAGGACTTTTATACACGACAGGTAACGAGAGGCAGGTGGGAACAATCACACTGATCATGGGCACACAGGAGGGGAGGGGCGAGCACACAGACAGAAACCAAGACAACAGGCACATAGTGGGGCAGTTGGGGGCGAGACGTGACAGAACCCCCCCCACAAGGGACGTCTCCCGACGTCCCAAAAAAAAAAAAACCAGGGGAACCAAACCGCACCGCACTCGGGCGGCGACTTGGGGAACCGAACCGCACCGCACTCGGTCGGCGACTTGGGGAACCGAACCGCACCGCACTTGGGCGGCGACTTGGGGAACCGAACCGCACCGCACTCGGGCGGCGACTTGGGGGAACCGAACCGCACCGCACTCGGGCGGCGACTTGGGGGAACAGATCCGCACTCTGGCGGCGACTGCGGGGACAGATCCGCACTCTGGCGGCGACTGAGGGGACAGATCCGCACTCTGGCGGCGACTGCGGGGACAGATCCGCACTCGGGCGGTGACCTAGGGGACAGAGCCGCACTCGGGCGGTGACCTAGGGGACAGAGCCGCACTCGGGCGGTGACCTAGGGGACAGAGCCGCACTCGGGCGGTGACCTAGGGGACAGAGCCGCACTCGGGCGGTGACCTAGGGGACAGAGCCGCACTCGGGCGGTGACCTAGGGGACAGAGCCGCACTCGGGCGGTGACCTAGGGGACAGAGCCGCACTCGGGCGGTGACCTAGGGGACAGAGCCGCACTCGGGCGGTGACCTAGGGGACAGAGCCGCACTCTGGCGGTGACCTAGGGGACAGAGCCGCACTCTGGCGGTGACCTAGGGGACAGAGCCGCACTCTGGCGGTGACTTCGGGAACAGAACCGCGCTCGGGCGGCGACTGGGGGAACACAACAGCACACGGGCGGCGACTTGGGGAAACAGAACCGCACTCCGCGGAAACTCGGGGAAACACAACCGCACTGGGGCGGCGACTTGGGAAGTCTGTACCGCGATCGGCGGCCACTCACAAAGTCCGTACAGTGATCGGCGACATTCGGAAGGCGGGGCTCTGCGCGGCGGCAAGAGCCATCACGCGCCGCAGCAGTGGGAGTGGAGCCAGGGATGATCGCGGGTCCGACGCAGCTGGCTTGGATGTCTGGCGACGTTCGCGGGTCCTGCGACGCTGGGGTGGAGCCCGATGGCGGCCGTGAGTCTGATGACGCCGGGAGGCACTCCAACGGCGGCCGTGGGTCCGGCGTCGCGGCACCAGAGTCCGATCGCGGCCGGAAAGCCGCTGGCGCCCGAAGCACTCCGATGGCGGCCGCGGGTCCGGCGTCGCGGCAGCGAAGTCCGACGACGGTCGCAGAGGCGATGGTGCCGGGAGGAACTCCGATGGCAGCCGTGAGTCCGGCGTCGCTGGAGCAAGATCCGATGGCAGCTGAAAGCCCATGGCGCTGGAACAAGCTCGGACGACGATCGGGCGTCGCAGCGGGAGCTGGTGGTGGAGGGGGGTCCAAGCGCTGGTCGTTGTGATGGTCGGATCATTCTGTCACGGTAGGGTGGAGCATGGAGCAGGACGACCAAGTGCAGCTTGGACCAGGGTTTATTGAAGTAACTCAAAATACAGACTCGGTAAACTGACATGACTTAAACAATAACTTGACTGACTGACCGGGACGTGGAGCAAGACAGCAGGACATGACGGCACCAAGACAGGACGACACACCGAACGACAGGAACCAAAACCAATGACCAAAACCAATGATCCGACAGGGAGAGAGGGGCAGACAAGACTTTTATACACGACAGGTAACGAGAGGCAGGTGGGAACAATCACACTGATCATGGGCACACAGGAGGGGAGGGGCGAGCACACAGACAGAAACCAAGACAACAGGCACATAGTGGGGCAGTTGGGGGCGAGACGTGACACCGCTTCTCAAAGTCAAAAAAAGTCAAAGTCAAAGTCAGCTTTATTGTCAATTTCTCCACATGCCAAAGACACACAAAGAAACCGAAATTTCGTTCCCCCCTATCCCACGGTGACAAGACATGGCTCACAACAGACAAACAAGTATAACAAAAGCATGCTGAATAAATAATGAATAAATAACACAACAATAAATAAATAAGAGGAGCAGAAAAAAAAGGAGCAAGTGCGCGTACAGCAGACATTCCCGAAAATAGCGCAACAGTGCCGCATGCTACGCAGAAGGGGAGTCTGGTGGTGCGGGAGCGCAGGCTCCTGTACCTCTTCCCGGAGGGCAGAAGGTCAAACAAAGAGTGAGCCGGGTGACTCACATCTCTGGCAATCAAGGTTGCCTTGCGGGCGAGATGGGAGGTGTAAATGTCCTTCAGGGAGGGGAGCGAAGCACCAATAATCTTACCAGCCGTATTCACTATGCGCTGCAGGGCCTTCAAGTTCTGTTCAGTGCAGTTACCACCCCAGACAGGGGTTTCTTTGCTCGCTTCGACGCTCAGAACAGCACTTGCCCGCTGAAGACCCCTCCACACGAGCAGCCCCTGTGCCTCTCTGCCGATAGCATGAGGAGGACGCTTGCCGCTATCAACACTCGTAAGGCGGCGGGCCCAGACAACATCCCAGGTCGAGCGCTGAAGGACTGCGCTGAGGAGCTGATGGGTGTCTTCACGGACATCTTTAACATTTCCCTGCAGCAGGTCATCGTGCCATCATGTTTCAAGGCTGCAACCATCATACCTGTGCCGAAGAAACCTGCTCCATTTTGCTTCAATGACTACCGCCCCGTGGCACTGACACCCATCATCATGAAGTGCTTTGAGCGGCTTGTCATGGAGCACATCAGATCCATTTTCCCCAGCACCATAGACCCCTTCCAGTTTGCGTACTGAGCCAAATGGTCCTCTGCCCTCCACTCAGCCCTCACCCAGCTGGAGAAAAGAGACTCGTATGTGAGATTGCTGTTTGTGGAGTTCAGTTCTGCATTCAACACCATTGTACCACAGCGACTCATCTGCAAACTCGACAAGATGGGCCTCAGTACCTACCTCTGCAACTGGCTACTGGACTTCCTCTGTCAGAGGCCTCAGGTAGTACGTGTTGGCGACAATATCTCCAGCAGCATCACGCTGAGGACGGGGGCCCCCCAAGGCTGCGTGCTCAGTCCGCTGCTCTTCACCCTGCTGACGCATGACTGCACTGCAACCTACAGCAGAAAGCGCATGCTGAAATATGCCGACGACACAACTCTGGTGGGTCTCATCACCGAGGGCGACGAGACTCAATACAGGTCGGAGGTCGACCTTCTGACCACGTCTTCCAGGGACAACAACCTCCTGCTGAACGTCAACAAGACCAAGAAGATTGTTATTGACTTCCGGAAGGGTCACACCCAACACCTGCCACTGACCATCGACGGTGCTGTGGTGGAGAGAGTGAGCAGCACCAGATTTCTGGGGGTGCACATCAGTGAGGACCTCTCCTGGACCACTCAGGAGCGACTTATATATGTTTTTTTCACAAATTTTTACTTGATCATTAAGACATCACTTACAAGTATAGTTGACCACTTCCCATGTTATTTTTAGTATAGTTGATCACTTCACATGCTTTTATATCTTTATCTTGAACATAAAGACGCTGTTATAGAGCTCTGTACACTAAAACCAGCAGACACAGAGACAGCTTCTTCCCCCAGGCTGTCGCTCTGATGAACTCACACCACTCTTAGAGTCTCAGAGTCATTACTGTGCAATAACATCCCGCTTGCCACACCTTTTTTGTCTACACTGTTTGTACTATGTGTCCTCTCTGCATCCATTGCAGCCTGGTCATCCTAGAAGAGGGACCCTCCCATCTATGGTCTCTTCTCAAGGTTTCTCATTTCCCCTAGCTGGAGTTTTGAGTTTTTCCTTGCCCTCTTGGGAGTTTAAGATCAGGGGGTGTTTGAGAATATCTTTCGTTCTTCACATGTCCTGAGTGTTGTTGTTAGTCACCTAAATGTTGAACAGAGGCTGTGATTTACCGAAGTCAAATTCCTTGTTTGGCACGCTCAAACATGGCGAATAAAAAACTCTTGAATCTTGAATATTCAAAACATAAAAAATAGAGACAACATCAAATAAAGCAATTAACACTTTAAAGCACCATATCCAAGTCCACTGTCTGCTGTATGTACACTTGCTCCATTTTTGCTCCTCTTATATTTATTATTATTATTTGTTTATTTATCATTTATTCAACACTCTTATTTATTCATTGTTTGTGCCTTCTTGTTTTTTTTTTGTGTTGCTTGTATGCATATGTGTACTATCTCACCGAGGGATAGTGGGAACGTAATTTCAATCTCTTTGCGTGTCTTGGTATATGAAAAAAAATTGACAATAAAGCAGACTTTGATAAAACAACCAAATAAACCAAACAAAAAACTACATCTGAAAAAAATTATATTTTCAGACGAAACTGGATGAGGGCGCTCTAAATTTTACCGTTGGCCGTGACTCATCAACTGGGTGGGCTTAAGAAAAATGGCACCAAAAAGAAACTCATATTTTGCAGGTTACAAACTTTAAGTTGTAAAATATGCAGCTGAAAACAGTCATCGATCAGCACAAAGAAAGTTTGGAGAACCGTGATGTACCAGTGGATTACTATTTCAAGTGACGTCAGTGGCACGGCGCGGCGCGGCGGTTGTTTACATAAAGGACAAACGTACCCACGTAAGGACTACCGGCATCATTAGCGGTGATTATTTCTAAGTGACACGGAGGACAAAGAGTTTGAAGGAATTAAGGATTTGGAGTGACATAGAAGGTTTGAAAAACTATTATGGCTTTTACGCACGCCCGGTCCTACTCTACTGAATCGGGGGCCGGCGCTCGGCCGAGTGGCTGTCCGCGAACGGTGCATGGGGCTCGGACATGGCCATTACGCACGCCCGGTCCTATGCCATAGAGCTCTCGTGTCTGGAAGTCCACGCCGCCACACGCTTGGAAGTTTGTTTTGTTTAATAAAGAGCCGTTTACCAAACCCACGTCTATACTTGTACTTTGTTAACGTTACAATATAGTTATATACTAGATCTGTGGAATAAAGACGAGGCTGACGTCAGGGCGCATGCGCGGCGATGTTGACAAAGGACGAGGAATTTGATCGATGGATTTAAAGTGCACGGATGGTTTGATAATATTATTGCTTATATTATAGTTACTCGAAATATAGTTTAGCTATCGTTATATGAGCCTGTGGAATATTTTGAAGTGCAAGCGCCATCAGCCGCGCGCACCCATTGTTGACAAAGAACGATCGATGGATTTAATGAATTGGAGTGACACCGATGGTTTTATAAACATGTTATTTATGTAATAGTTGTCCTAAATCACTCTATATGTTACGTCAGGCCCGTTCTCGGCTCCTCATTTGTGTTTGTCACGTTAGCATACCTATCGTTTAGCCTGTTGCTATTGTATCGAACGATTGATGGATTTAATGAATTGGAGTGACACCGATGGTTTTATAAACATGTTATTCATGTGATAGTTGTCCTTAATCACTCTAAATGTTACATCAGGCCCGTTCTCAGCTCTTTGTTTGTGTTTGTCACGTTAGCATACCTATCGTTTAACCTGTTGTTGCTATCGTTTAGCCTGTTGTTGCTCGTTCATGACTGTTTTTGGTGTGGGATTTTGTCAAATAAATTGCCCCCCAAAATGCGACTTATACTCCGGAGCGACTTATATATGTTTTTTTTTTCACTTTTTGGGGCATTTTATGGCTGGTGCGACTTATACTCCGGAGCGACTTATAGTCCGGAAAATACGGTAATTTTGATCTCTTTGTGTGTCTTGACGTGAAGAAATTGACAATAAAGCAGACTTTGACTTTGAGATTGTCTAACACAGGGGTCACCAACACGTTGCCCGCGGGCACCAGGTCGCCGTGAGGACCGCATGAGTTGCCCACAGGACTGTTCTAAAATTAGCTCAAATAGCGGTACTTATCAGTGAGCTGCATCTATTTATATTACAGTCAAACCTCGGGTTTCGAACGTCCCGGTTTGCGAACAAATCGGAATTCTAACAAAAAATTTGACATTTTTTTGCGTCGGTTGTCGAACAAAATTCGGAGGTCGAACCTTGGGAGATGAACCGTGAGGACCCGAGAAAACCCGACCGTGTGGCCCGGATGCCGACTGACTCCGTTGTTATTGTATCTTCGTTACTTTGAGGATTGTATTAACCCCTAATCATTCCTCCAAAGAAAGCAAGTGGGAGCAGTCATCATCGGCAGTCACTCGGGACGAGTATGACTGTCTTTTTCTCAGGGTCGTCTACTTGTGGGTCCGCAGGTGGGCGTAGAGGCCGATCCGGGATCCACATATTTTTGTACAGTGTGGTCAGGGGAAAGTGGTGGTGGGTTGTGGTCGTGCTGGAGCCTGTTTTTGTCTTTCCTTACGGAGTTGTCGTTTGGTTTCTGCGACACGGCGGAGTTTCTTTTCGTGATGTGCTGCACCTTCTTGCACCGCTGCCCTCCAGCAGTTCCTGTTCAATGCTCCATAGGGCCTGGCGATCCACCGAGTCAAAGGCCTTTGTCAGGTCTATGAAAGCCATGAACAAAGGCTGTTTATGCTCACGGCATTTCCCCTGGAGTTGGCGTGCTGTAAAAATCATGTCTGCAGTGCCTCTAGCTGGGCGAAAACCGAACTGCGATTCTGGGAGAACTTCCTCAGACAGTGGCAGTAGGCGGTTGGCAAGAACACGAGCAAGTACTTTGCCAACTGTTGAAAGGAGCGAGATGCCCCTATAGTTTCCACATTCCGCTTTGTCCCCTTTCTTGAAAATGGTCACTATCAGAGCATCCCTGTGCTCCGAGGGGAGTACTTCTTTTTCCCAGACCTTCAGAAAGAGGAAACGGAGGTGGCGCTGGAGCTCCAGTCCACCTTCCTTTAGGGCCTCAGCCGGGATCCCATCTGGCCCAGAGGCCTTGTTGTTCTTCAGGCCCCTGATGGCATCTTGGACCTCTGCTAAAGTGGGAGGTTCACCCATGTCTTCCCTGATGGGACTCTGAGGGATGTGACTGAGGAAATCTGACTGAGTTGTGCTGTCACGGTTGAGGAGTTCCTGAAAATGCTCTCTCCACCGGTTGTTTATGGACTCATTGTCCTTCAAAAGCTCCTGCCCGTCTTTAGAGCGCAGGGGGTTTTGGCCGCGATGGCTTGGGCCGTAGACAGCCTTGGTAGCACTGAAAAAGCCTCTGGTGTCACCAGAGTCTGCCAAACTCTGGATTTCCAGTGCCCTTTCTGTCCACCAGGAGTTTTTAAACTGTCTCACTCGGCTCTGGACGTCAGTCAGTCTCTTTGCTGTGCAGGTGATGTCATTTTGCCAGACACGAAAGGTTTCCCTTTTCTCGGAGATGAGCTGTTCTATCTCTGTGTCGTTCTCATCAAACCAGTCCTGATGCTTTCTGGCCTTGTACCCGAGAGTGGCACTGCAGGTGTCGAGGATGGAAGACTTGAGCAGGCTCCAGTGTTCTTCAATGTCCTCAGGGTATTCCTGATTGAGGCTTTCTCCAAGAGAGGCCTGAAACAGCTGCAGGGCGGCAGTTTTACTCAGGGTCTCAAGGTTTAGTCTTTGCCGGCTCAGCTTCTTTTGCAGTCTCCTCTTTCTCTTGAGTCTGATGGACGTCGTGGGTCGTATCAGGCGGTGATCTGTCCAGCAGGCCTCTGAATCCATCATGGCTTTTGTGATGCTCACGTCGCGCTGATCCCTATCTCTAACTATGACATAGTCAATAAGATGCCATTGTTTAGAGCGAGGGTGTCTCCATGAGCCCTTGAGTTTGTTCTTCTGGCGAAAGATGGTATTGGTGATGAGGTTGTATTGAGCACATTTGCTAAGAAGCAAAACCCCGTTGGAGTTGATGTTTCCAATGCCTTCCTTTCCAATGGTACCCTTCCAGAGGTGGTGGTCACGGCTCACTCTGGCATTGAAATCTCCCAATATAATAATCTTGTCCTCCTTGGGGATTTTTGACAATACCTCATCCAGACAGGCATAAAAGGCCTCTTTTTTGTCCTCATCGGAAATGAGGGTAGGTGCATAAGCACTAAGAACTGTTGCCGTCTGGTTGTTAGCCAGCACCAGACTGTCATCAGGCGCTCACTGATTCCCACAGGGAGTTCAGAGAGCTGACTGATTAGTTGGTTCTTGATGGCAAAACCAACCCCATGGATCCTAGGCTCATCTGTGGCCTTTCCTTTCCAGAAGAAAGTGTATCCACCCTTTTCCTCCTTCAGATGACCTTCCTCTGCCTGTCGGGTTTCTGAAAGAGCAGCTATGTCAATCCGGCATCTTCTCAGTTCCCTGGCAATGATGGCGGTTCTCCTCTCCGGCCTATGACCGTAGCTCTGACCCCTAGATGGGACATTCATCTGTGGAGCCATGATTGTCGGGGAAGTCCACCCCGGTGGGTCAGGATGAGACGTGACCTGAGCTGCTGCTACCGGGGCCTGCACCTCACCCTGCTGGGTTCTGGGCTGGTACGCGGTAGCCTTAGCCTCCTGGACTCTCAGGGCGGTCAGTTCTTGTTCAAGTTTCTGCAGCTTGGACTCCTGTTAGGCAGCCTTCTTATTGTGTCGCATCAGATAGAATGTCACCAATGAAACCCACACACGATCTGCGGATACCGCCGCCGGATTCTCGCGTAGCTGTTTCTGCACCCTAGCCGGCAAACCACGACACACTGTGGACATTTCTTTCAATGAAGGGTTGGACGAGGTTTTCATGCTAAATTCTTCCACTGTCCTATCCAAGAATTTGGTGGGAGACTCCCCAGGAAGTGGTGACAAGATCATTTCATCAAAGACAACTTGAGGGGTGGGAAAAAGTTGAGGCATAACGGCGGACCAAGCACGCGTCATGGTCACATCCAGTGCAGTATCAGCGGGACAACTAAGCCAGGCCAACTTATGACGAAGAATCAGCAGCCTCTCCACAGGACAGCAAGAAGTGAGCAAGGACAGAACATCTCCTGTGGTCAACAGCTGACCAGCGGTGACAGCAGACAGTCTCACCACCCATGACGCACCACCATTGGACAACGGAGGCAATCTGGCTACAATCAAATCCAAATCTGCAAGTGACCAGGGAGTATATTTAAACTGTGTAATCCCCCAGCGGAGGACATGGACACCAAGGGCATAGCTAATGAGGCAAGAGTTCCAGGTTCTGCCTGGACACCCACTGTACCTCAAACAGAATCATAACCTGAAGGACGACCAGCAGAGGGTGGACCGTCCCCATCACCAAATGACCTTCCGTAGACATTATCAGTCGAATAGCCTCGATCGTTCTGACACAGTCCCCAACTGGATCTGCGGAGGGAGACTGAGGGGTCACAAAAGAGTACAGAGGCGTGAAAATGCCGCCCTGCGAAGAACCGTCAAGCGTAATCAATTGACCAAGAGAGGTGGCACTCCCAGATGCCGCCAAGTGGTCAGGCCACCAGGGGGTGCTCACGTAGTTGTCCATCGAGGGCCGGACCTGTGAAGTCCCCCAACGGCGGTCCTCAATAACCGAACGGGTATGAGCCAGAAGAGAGTTGAGTTGGGCCCGCCTGTCCCCATGGAGAGGAATATTCGCAGGAGATTCCCCACCCCGCAAACAAGATTTTTTTATGCCCACCACTGTTTCTGTAATGGTCGCCAAAAGATGGTCAAAATGATTGGCTAGCAGAAGGTCACTACCCCCTCGCGGAGGCACCGGAGCAGACGTAAGCGTGGCCCCCCTAGTATTGACGGGAGGGGCCCCAGACTTGTCATCACTGAGAATGGAACAATCTACTTGGCCACCTGTAATTTGCACAATAGGTGCTTGCAACGCCGGGGCTGCGCACGTAGAGGTGGATGCCGCAGGGGAGAAAGAATTGAAGGGTAGGGCGGCGGCCCTGACACAAGCAATCTTTCACACTTATCACCAGTCTCAGGTAGCTGCGGATAGCAGCCACTAGATGGAGGCAGTTGAGGAGGAAATGAGCAGCCACCAGAGGGAGTAATCAGAGTAGGAGGTGAGCAGCCACCAGGGGGAGTCAGCCGAGAAGGAGAGGCGCCTTTACCCCCCCACCTCCGCAGGCTCACCCACTAGCGCTAAACCCCCCTACTTTCCCAGGGGCGCCAGCATATCCCCTATTCAACCAATATTTGTTACCAGCAGCCAACAGCAGCATCCTTACCATAGAGCGCCACGTCTCGATCTTCAGACGTCTCTGACGATCTTTCCTACCATGCAACGCAAAAGCGTGCTGCTTTACAGCAGTCAATTCCTCCAATCTGGTCACCAACTTAGCTTCAGTCTTTTGCCACAACGCCACCACATCGGTGTCACGCTCTCCAGAGGGGAAGTGACCCGACCTCTGAGTCTTTTATCCACTCATGCATTTCGCGTCAAACTTCGAGGCGCTTCTTTGGCGGGAAATTCTCCACATGAATCGCCACAGCAGTATCAAATTGAGCCCGCACACACCTATTCGCCCAACGGGAGTGCCTCCAGATCAAACCAATCATCCCCTAGATCAAATTCGCCTTCCATATTGTACATGTAATCAGAAATCGCACTGTCAATATCCTGCAACAAACGTAACACTATCCACGTATGTAGGATATATGGAAAGTAGTGCCAACAGACCAACAGGACTGTTCAGGGCCAATGACCTATTATTAACTCTGCCCTCTAGCCACAAAACCAACGCCTCAAAAACTCCCCCCCCCCCCCCCCCCCCAACACAGGTGAGGCACTACACATGCAAGTACCCAAACCTTTCCACAATCAAACAATAGTCATTCACCCCCTTCACCTTCCAACATCAGTGGAGATAATGGAAGACAAAACAGTCCAGGTGAGACACAAGCAAAGTACAACAATGGAAGACAGAAAGGCACAGGTGAGGCACAATAGGAGCAGACAATTACAGTCCATTCACAAGCAAATCACAACAATTGCTCTCTTCTCCACCTCACGGTCCAGCAGCAATGGAGAAAATGGAAGACAGAAAGACCGAGGTGAGGCACAAAAGAGCAGACTCTTACAGCCCCCCTTCGAATCTCAACAGGCACCGGTGCCACGCCCGCACAGAGGCAACAAGAGAGGGGGAAAAAAAAACAAACAAACAACAAAAGCCAATTCACTTATGTCTGCTGGGAGGTTCGCAACGGCTAAACGATCACACACACATTGAAAAAATGTCGGGAGAAAACGCAGCGGCTAAATGAGCACACATGCACATTAAAAAAATGCCGGGAGAAAACGCAGCGGCTAAATCAGCACACATCCACATTCAAAAAATGCTGGGAGAAAACGCACCGCCTAAATCAGCACACATCCACATTCAAAAAATGCCGGGAGAAAACGCAGCAGCCAAATGATCACACGTGACAAACCACAAGACTCAGGTCTCGGAACCTCATCGACGACCGCCAAACGCAAATGCCGGGTACACTCAACGGCCTAAAATCCAACAATATCAAATCACAAGACGCAGGTCTCGGAACCACATCGACGACCGCCGAAATTTTATATCAAAACAAGACAAAAAACAAGACACACAACAGCGCGCGAAACCCACTAAAGCAGCAACTCATCTCCACACACAACTGCTGTACTTTACCAGAACAGGTTCATGTACACAAACCCATTCAGGAAGTGACCTCAACTAAACCGGAAGTGGCCCCCAAAAACGGAAGTGACCCAAATAAACCGGAAGTGACCTTATTTCAACCAAAAGTGCCCTAAATTAAACATTTGCTCTAATTTTTACAATCTTTTTCCGATTCAACCCATTTCAACTGTAGAATTCCAGTGAACCTCTTAAACCTGTAATTTTCGTTTCGTTCCAAATTTTAAGAAATTGTGGCACAATTCTTTTTACAATTCCCATTCATTCTCTATGGGGGATTCAACATTTGCTCTAACTTTTACAATTTTTGTCCGATTCAACCCGTTTCAACTTTAGAATTCCAAAGTGAACCTTTTAAACGTAGTTTTCGTTTCGTTCCAAATTTCAAAAAAGTTTGGTGCAATTTCTTTTTAAATTCCCATTCATTCTCTATGGGGCATTCAACATTTGCTCTCACTTCTACATTTTTCAACCGATACAACCCATTTTAACTTTAAATTATTCATGTTTTGCCTACCTATTCCATACCGTATTTGCCGGTGTATTGGTCGACCTTTTTCGATCCAAAATCGACCGAAAAAAATCGACCTCGACTTATACACCGAGTCATAAAATTTAACTTCGTATTCATCGCTTCAAATGTGACGGTAACCAAGGCCGTTTCTCATGCATCTCATTGTGCGTTGCACTTAGAAAATTTGAACCGGGCAGCGTGCGCGCGGCCCGCTGGAAGTCGAATGAGGCTCAGCGATCTCCTCCGCGGTGCTTATAAACAGCCGATCCGCTCGGCGGGGGCTTTTTCGGCCACTCGGCGCGTGCGCACGGCCTCCTGGATGTGCCGGGCGGGTGCGCGAGCTCGCCGGCCGCTGGAAGTCGAATGAGGCTCCGCGATCTCCTCCGCGGTGCTTATAAACAGCCGATCCGCTCGGCGGGGGCTATTTTCGGCCACTTGGCGCGTGCGCACGGCCTCCCGGATGTGCCGGGCGGGTGCGGGAGCTCGCCGGCCGCTGGAAGTCAAATGAGGCTCCGCGATCTCCTCCGCGGTGCTTATAAAGTGCCGATCCGCTCGGTGCCGGGCGGCGTGCGCGAGCTCGCCGGCCGCTGGAAGTCGAATGAGGCTCCGCGATCTCCTCCGCGGTGCTTATAAACAGCCGCATGCGCACGGCCTCCCGGAATTTGAACACATTTTGTCAATAAATTTCGCATATTGAATTTTGAAGTTTAATATAATGCAACAATTGAGCTCGACTTATACAAAGGATATAGCATAAAATCGTAAATTTCCGTCGAATTTTAGGGGGTCGACTTATACACCGAGTCGACCTGTACACCGGCAAATACGGTAATTTCCCACTTACCAAAAATTCCACATTTTCAATTTTGAAATTCACGCCAATTTTTCCAAAATTTAGTTTTTCCCTTCTAATTTCTACATTTTTTTGACCGATTCAACCCGTTCCAACTTTCAAATGTTCATCTTTTGCCTACCGATTCCACAACTTCCCACTTATCAAAAATTAAAAATTTTCAATTTCACGTCAAATTCTCAAAAATGTTGTTTTTCCTTTCTAATTTCTACATTTTTCAACTAATTTTGACCCGTTGCTACTTTAAACATAGCTATCCCAAAATATTTATTCAACCTCTTCGCCTTCACGCGGAATTTCTCCAGAAATTTCATTTTCTAGTTTTATCTTTGCCTTGCTCCTCATTTTCATCTTGTAGGTGTTCCATCTCTTCATCATTTCCCGATCTTTGTCTTCCTCCTTTTGGTCTAACATTTCTTCTTCATATTTCTCCTCCTCTTTAGTTCTTTCATTTCGTCTTCCCAATCGGTCTCCTCCATCTTCTTGATCCTCCTCATCCCGCTTGTCCCTCTTTCGTCCATGTCCTCCTCTACTTGCTCTGTCTATCGCGCTTGCTTTTCTTCGTGTTCCAGTGCCTTCTTAACCCTTCTTCCTCTTCTCCATGTTCTCGGTTACCATCCGCCCCGGCCCATCGTCGCTGTCCTCAGGCGGGCAATGAGGGTCTGGCGTCCGAGGAGGACGCCGGGGACACGGAGGAGGCGCTGAAGGAGTTTGACTTCCTGGTGACGGCCGAGGACGGCGAAGGCGCCGGCGAAGCACGCAGCTCTGGAGACGGAACGGAGTGGGGTGAGCTCAGTGGGCGTCCGCCCCCCATCCCTCTCCGGCCAAGAGGACGCCGGCGCTAACACTAGCCTTATTCTGTGGCGCACAGCTGAACCGCTGCCGTTCGCACCTGGGGTGGGGAATGACTTCCTGATGGGCGGGGCCGACCGCGTCTTGGAGAGCGTGCTGGGATTGGGCGATCTGGCCGACCTCACCGTCGCCAACGACGATGTGGACTTCGGCTACGACGTGAGTGACGACTACGACTTAGTTCCTGCACTTGACCTCATTACCCACATACGGAACATTACGTTGCTTCAGTTCCTAAAAGCACATCACCAATAGACATGAGGGCGAGCTGAGTGTTTGCTGGCTAATGCGACTCCTCCCCCCTCCCGCAGCTGGCGTCCAATCAGGAGTTGTCATTCCGGAAGACGTGGAACCCCAAGTACACACTGCGCAGCCACTTTGATGGCGTGCGGGCGCTTGCCTTCCACCCGCTGGAGCCCTGCCTGCTCACCGTGTCTGAGGACCACACGCTCAAGCTGTGGAATCTCACCAAGACGCTCGCCGCCAAAAAGTAGCGCCGCCCAGCTGGCTTCACCACACATCACCGCCACCCACGTTTGTCGGTGTTGTCTAACAGCCTAACGACAGTGGCAAATTTGATACGAAAGACAAATCCGAAAAGAATTATTGAAATTTTATTGGGAGGCCGAAATCTAATATTTTGGACCCTTTGGAGAAAAATGGCTCTCGATAAAATGGTTGATTAATTTGGTAATCTTTTAGATTTCGAGTAATCTATTGATTTGAGCACCTCTACATTTTCCATCTCAGTGGCCTTGTGGTATGAGTGTCCGCCCTGAGACTGGGAGGTCGTGGGTTCAATCCCTGGCCGAATCATACCAAAAAGACTATAAAATGGAACCCGATGCCTCCCTGCTTGACACTCAGCATTAAGGGTTTGATTGGAGATGCTGTGAGGAGCTGTGCTCCACAGTCATTATTAGCAATGTATAGCTTCTACTATGGAAGCTCGTCTGAGGACGACCTAACTAACATCCAACATCATTTTACAACCTAATGCCAAAACTCATTTTATGATTTTACGTTTTGTATTTTTGAAATTTTACGTTAGGAAAAAACAATCACAAAGCGTTGCTACTGGGGATGTTCAATACCTCTTCAGAGCAATACGAGTATCAATTCTCGATTAGTCACCCATACTAACAACAACGATCGAGACCACCTTCCAATCAGACCGATCCGGAATAACCAGAGATAGCAACTTGACGTGACACGAAAGGCAAATAAAGCCGCTACGGCTATCGTTAGCAACATGGGGACTCGCCCATCACTCGTTACGACATCAGGTATCGTGCTGTGACCAAATCTTTTGATAACCTTTTTCATATCTTAAACATTTGACGTCAAGTTGAGCAAAAATGTCAGCTCATGAAGCACCCCGCCAACATCATGTGACTTTGCTTCGTTTGTGTAGAAGCGCCTCGCTGGACGTGGAGCCGGTCTACACGTTCAGAGCTCATGCGTACGTATGGTGCGGTGCCATCGGGCCGATCCGAGCCTCGCAGCCTAACGTAGCCCCGTGTCCCTCTCTCCCTACCTCCAGCGGCCCCGTGCTGTCGCTAGCCGTCACGGCCGACGGTGAGCACTGCTTCAGCGGCGGTGTGGACACCACCATCCGGTGGTGGAACGTTCCCGGCCCAAATGTGGACCCCTACGACACATACGGTAGGCGCAGAGCCGCTGGGAAATCGCAAATGCTATGTTCAGCCGCATCGACGTTGGAGGATAAAATGAGACTGCAGATTGAAAAAAACTGCACAATGCAATTCAGCCTCAAAGGCGTTTTGCGTGCACCCTTGACACAACTGTTTGTGAATGTCTTGTTTTGGGCAGCAGAACCTGAAGCTTTGGTTTGGGGATGGAACATCTGCTAAAGCAGTGCTTCTCAAAGAGTGGGGCGGGCGCGGTGCGATACCAAGGGGGTCGCGTGTGACACCAGGGAACATGCTTTTCTTTTGGCTGTACTAGATTAAAGGGTAATTAGACATCCACTGCAGTAGGTGGGAGTGGCGTTATCACTGTAAGAGAGTGCGCAAGGAGTAGTCGCTCGACAGTGTCGGGCGCACGGAGCATACGCACACACAGTACAGAGCAGGTGATAAAAAGTGCAGTGGGACACAATGGAAAAATATTGAACAGGGTTGAAAAGAACGGCAGAGAGAGACAGAGATAAGAGAATTGAGAGTTACACGAAAGCTAAGACAAGGAAATATGAAAAAGCGTACGTAGCGCTCGGCTTCAGTGTGACGACGATGGGAGACGAGGAAAGACCGGTATGTTTACTGTGCCTTACAATGTTGGCAGCGGACAGTATGAAGCCAAATAAATTAAGGCGGCACTTATAAAGTCATTGCATCCCAATCACGCTGATAAGATGCTTGAGGTTTTTCTGCGAAAACGGGCTGAATATTGCCAACAATCATCCCACTTTGTGAATGCTACTTCAGTCAATCAGCAAGCACTGTAAGCATCATATAAAGCAGCGTACCAAATTGCTCAGTGCAAGAAAAAAAACCACCATTGCAGAAGAGCTGATACTACCTTCAGCCGTGGATATGGTCTCCGTCATGCTGCCTCATTTTGAGCACGAATTGTTTTATTCATTTTTGTTTTGTAGGTTAAAATGTTTTATATATTGTGCTCCTGAGTTAATGTTGCTGATTACTATGTATTGAATATTATTTATTGCTGTTATTTAATTTGATATTATGTATGTTTATTATTATTTTGTTGTATTTTTTCTAGCATAAAATGGCAGTTGGTCAAGAATGTTTATAGTTTAGTTATAATTTATTTTTAATTTCAGGCAAAGTGATGCACATTGAATCTGTTCTGTAGACTAAAAAACATTGTTATTAATAGTTATTCTTTATTGTAAGTTGATCTATCTTTTTTATGTATATTTTGTTTTCTTTAATGTTAATAACATGGGGGGGGCGCAAAATGTTTTCTTCTCCCTAGGGGGGGCACCACAGAAAATTATTGAGAAGCACTGTGCTAAAGAGAAGAGCTGCATATGTCGAGGAGGAGCCCGCTTGAGCCCGGCTTGTCGTTTTTAACATGCCTTTGACAAACATCATTTCTTGACGAACGGTGCGAAAGGGCATTTTTTAAAGACCAAGCCTGCGGGCGTTTGGTTGCAACAAACAGTGGCCAGATTCCACCAAAATGCATGTGTTAGCGCGCCTCCCTCCAATTAAGAAAGTGTTTTGATTTTCAAGTCAAAAGATCGGAGCGGGATTGCGATTCTGTCCCATTCGGAGGTTACCTTGCCACCGCCACTGGGTCCTTTTTTCCTTTCGTTTTTCTTTTTTCCAGACGCTGGCGCGCTGGCAGGGACGTGGTTGGGCCATGTGGATGCCGTGTGGGCTTTGGCCTACAGCGGCATCAAGAACCGCCTCCTGTCCTGCTCGGCCGATGGGACGGTCAAGCTGTGGAACCCTCGTGAGGAGAACCCCTGCATCAGCACTTTGAATGCCGCCGCAGGTCAGCAGCACCATGCACGCACACACACTCACACTCATCCCACATCATGGCTTTGTGCGCACATAGAGCACGGCATCCCCACCTCGGTGAACTTTGACGGCTGTGACCCCGCCCGCGCCGTGGTGTCATTTGACAGCGGAGATGTGGTGCTCTACGACCTGGAGACGGCTCAGAGTGCGCTGGTGCTGAAGGGCCAGGGCCAAGGAAGTAAGCGCACACATCAAACGTGGTTTTGCCATCCGCCAAATGTGGTCCTGGTGCTCGATGATGCCAGCTTAAAGCGGCCATTTTGTCCCACCATGTGACTCCACACGCAGGCCGTCCTGGCTGCCATCACATCTACAGGGCGGTGGGCCATCCCACACTGGCTGTCACCATCACGGCACACGAGGACAGAAGCATCAAGTTTTTCGACAACAAGTCAGGTAACATCCACCTGCGGGCCGCGTTCGCCCGTCTGCCTGTTGGAGGTGCGCTGCCAATCATCGACAACTCATCAAGTTGTCTGAATGCTCCAAATTTCGTCCTGCCGACGCTACGTAAATAATCTGCGATTTCTTTGTGTCAGATCCAAATAAGACGTTTCCAAATTTGCCCTGTTCAGGAATCTGTCCGTCTAGCCATCCAGCCATACATCTAATACCATACCATACCGTACCGCTTATCCCCACGTGGGTCGCGGGTGTGCTGGAGCTTATCCCAGCAGTCATCGTGCATAAGGCAGGGGACACCCCGAACTGGTTGGCAGCCAATCGCAGGGCACATAGTGATGAACAACCATTCGCACACGCACTCACACCTATGGGCAATTTGGAGGAATCAATTAGCCTACCAAGCGTGTTTTTGGGATGTGGGAGGAAACTGGAGTTCCTGGGAAAAACCCACGCAGGCCCGGGGAGAACATGCAAACTCCACACAGGGGAGGTGGAATCGAATCTGCAACCTCTGAACTGTGAGTCGGACATGCTAACCAGTGCGTCAGCGTGCTGCCAGTTTCGGAATCCAAAAATGGGAATTATTTCTTTTAATCCACTTCATCCATTAATTAATGGCTTAATTGATTATTGAATTCATCATTGTTTGCAACTCCACTGTGTATACCTTTGTGAGCATGCGTCATTGTCCGCACACACGTCTGTGCTTGTGCTAAGGTGTGTGGCTCCACGCAAGTATTGTTTGTATAAATGGTACGTGTGTTTGTGTCTGTGTGTGCCTGCTTGCGTGCGTGTGTGCGCACGCAGGTAAGGTAATCCACGCCATGGTGGCCCACCTGGACGCCGTCACCAGCCTGGCGGTGGATCCAAACGGGATCTACTTGATGTCCGGCAGTAAGTTTGCCCGCTTTTGCCCCTTAAAAGTGGGCGTGGCTCATCAGACAAGGTAGCCTGGCCTCCGATGGAATAACCGTTGTCGTTCCCGCGGTTTCAGGTCACGACTGCTCGCTGCGCTTATGGAATCTGGACTCCAAGACGTGCGTGCAGGAGATCACAGCGCACCGCAAGAAGAGCGACGAGGCCATTTACGACGTGACCTTTCACCCCTCCAAGGCCTACATTGCCTCGGCCGGAGCTGACGCCCTCGCCAGGGTTTATGTGTAGGGTCTGCCCTCCCCGCCTGCAGGGAACCCTGCGCACGTGACGCCCTCACCGCCATGCGCGCCGCCGCCTGAAGACCGACATGGGCAGCTGACCAATGACATCATTGGTCCACATAACACTAAAGCCCCTCTTCCACGTCACCCCATCAGTTGTTTGTCGTCCAATCCCGACGCTCCTGTCAGCCGGTGGTCCTCGGGCTCGCTTCACCGACAAAGATGGCAGTGAGGTGATGCGTTTTCTTCACCAACGCTTCTAGAACATGTCGGTAAAAAACTTAACGTCAAATGTACGATCGATTCAGATCAGACCAGATTGATTCCGATCAGTCAAGACGGGACTCGGGACTGCAGCTGGCCAACTGCCCGTGTTGTTGCTGACATCGCGAGCAATCGTAGGTTTTTTGTTATGTTTGTGTGATGACATAACTAAACTGATTGAGCCCAATTAGTTAGGACAGGACTCGGTCAGCGTGCTCATATGATACGCCTCAGCAGCGATAGCCAGTCAATCGGATATGTCCATTCAGTCGCCGATGGCATGAGTGTTTTTTTTTTTTTTTTTTTTTAAATCAAACAAGGATCCCTCATGGCCCAACACCTCTACTTCCAGTTTCTGGAATAACGATTCAGATTGGTCGTGATCGATTATGGCGGGACTCAGGACAGCTGTCATATGGATCTCAGCGAGCCAATTTGATGTCTCAATTCACTGGCCAGTCAGTGTGACAGCCATAGAAACGTAACGACTGGTCCTGATTGGACCCGATTTATTTTGGATTTCAGACCTAAGCAGCAGCCGGCCAATCAGAAATCTCCATTCCGTCAGGAAGTTTTGGCGGGCTTTCAAGTCTTTGCTCCTCTACCTCCTGTCCCTGAATTCTTGAGATGACGGCATGATAACTGCAATGAGCTCAAAGTCAAGGAAATGACTGACAACTCATCAATATTATTTATTTTTATCTTTCAAACAAGTCACCTCCTTGATTGGTTGATCACATAACATCTGCTAGGAAGGAGCAGATCCACGCCACATCGCTCACTGCTGTCGTTCTCACGTTTTCTCATAGGCTTCGATATCCACATTAAGGAAGTCGAGACTCCAGGAGAAACCGTCCAACCAGAGACCTCCTGGAGCCTGCGCTGAATGGCTCTTTTTATTTTTTTAACTTAAGTGATTGATGGTGTGGTGAGCAGCTGACGTTTATCATCCGACGTGTTACTTCTTGTCGGTGTCCTGCATGATTACAATAAAAGTATTTTTTCTAGTCTTCCAACTTGCGTTTGATTTCATTGTCGGGAAGTAACGACATTGGGCGAATGGAGCCGTCTGAAGCATTGTGTCAAATGGTTCGAAGTGTCTGAGGCCTGGTAAATACTGATCTCTAGGGGACAAACTTAACAATCGTAAATGAGCACACATGATTTGAGAACCCTAAACTCTATTTGCTATCGAAAATTAAACAAATGTCAAAAGTCACTAAAATTGCCACCAACGTCACACAATACTCGTCGCTACCCAACACTTTAAAGAAATATTGCTGCATTTTTTTATACAGTAGCAGTTTAGCGCTTGTCAAACTACGGAAGTGTGCCGAACGCTTCGAACCAATCGCAAAGTGCAACATTCGCAGAGCCAGTGCAATGTTTCGATACACTGAAGCCGTTGACACCCAGGGAACCGACACTTCCAACACTTTCCTCACGTGAGCGGCCGCTGCGAGACATGCTCCGAGGCAGTGCTTCAGAGCAGTGATGTGCGGTGAGGTTCATGACTGGGGGAGGCACTGACGTCACCCCAAGGGTAAAATTTGTCCGGCACCTAACCGTGTCACAAAAAAGGTTGGGAAACGCTGCATCAGTGTGGCTTATTCATTATTTAATTTTAACTATTTTAATTAAAATCTCATATCAACAGTCTTAACACATAAAAACACTCAATAAAGCACATGGAATCAAACACTTGTTTTCGATCGTGCGTACCACTCCGTTCCGAAGTCCCGTTTTCCGAATCAAACCTTTTAACTCCGGAGTTGCTCTTCCTTTACGGATGACTCCTGCTTCGACCGAAAAACCATAGTTGAACATAGTTTGTATATGTAATCCTCCATTGTAAAACGAAATGTAAAAACGGAAGAAAAAAAAACGAATATAAAAGGAAATAAATGGACGACTGCTCCTCAGTTGCTCACTGTAAATTTGAACTGGAGATCTCTTATTTTACAGGTAGGCGTATGAAGCATCCCGGGGATCACTAGCACCCCCTGCATTAAGGCCTTTTTTCGTAGCCTCTGTAAGGTCTCTTTTCAAAGCCGTTATGTTCATCTTAAGAAACACGACGTTACAGACAGATGACAAAAAAACACTACATATTCAATACATCAGCTTAACTACGGAAATTAGTTAGTATAGCCACGGTGATTGAACACTTAAACAGCGACATAAAGACAGAGAGCAGTACTGTCTTAACTGCATAACCTGTCAACATAGGCAGCCGTGTGATTACCTCCGAGCGAATCGTCTTCGGTTTTAAAATAACTATAAAAATTCAGCGATTTTGGTTCAAAATGATACAAAACTATTGAAATTAAAAGAAAAATGACTTTAAAATAAAAACAATTGAATTAATTTTTCCCCTTTTCATGAGGGCAGGGGAGGCGCACGTCCCTGCTTCGGAGCAATTTGTTTCAGAAAGAACGAGAGGCGCTCAGGAGCTCCGTGGCATGTGGCACCTCCAAAGTAAAAGTCCGCTTCGTGGCCGCAGGTGTCCTTGTTAGGTAAGTGAGTTTCTGACGACAGTGTTGGCCTCGATGACGTTATGGCGCGACGTCCCGACTGGGTGTGCGCCCGCGACGGGCGCTGCTTCAATGGCGACGAGTGCGGGGCCTCCTCCTAGCGCCGCGCCGTGCAGACAGCGGCGTAGCAGAAGCCTGAGCCGACGGTTGTCACGACGCAGCTCCTCCAAGCGTTTGGCCAGCGCGTCTTGCTGCACCAGGTCCCAGTTGAGAAGGCAACTCATCTGGTAACATTCCGGAAACGTCTGCATGCGCAAACATCAAGTCCTTAAAGTCTCGAGAGCCTAAATGTAAAAACGTACTTAGTTTACTAAGCTACTGTTTCACCACTTCGCTCATTGTGGATGTGAATGCCATGTTATTCTGATTCTGCATTTTTCAATATTTTTGGTAAAAAAACAGAAAAAAAACCTCACTACACATGGTCTTTTTTTCTTCTTTTTAACCAAAGCCATGGACCATGTAAGGCTTTACTATACTTGGTCCTACTTTGAAACCCCCAACCCTAGTTTGAAAGCCTACTTTGAAACCCTAACCGTTATTTTGTCAAAATTTTTTTACGTTTTTTCCAATTTTTTTCCAACTCCTACCTCGGTCGGTCGTGTCTTTATTGGACGCTCGTCGTCTTTGCCGCTGCTTGGCCACCAAGTCGTTGCGAGTTCAAGCTGGCTGCACAAAGAGGCGGCGAACAGAACTTTCTCACCCTGCAGACAAAACGTTGGTCAGCGCCTCGGCCTCTCCTCTCTGTTTCCACGACGACCTGACTCTGACACCTTGGCGACTAGCGCCCTCAGCTTGTGCGCAGCAGCGTCTGTCTGGAGCGCCAGCACGGACAGACGTTTCCCGGACGCCCGGCGGGCTTCCGTCAGGTGGCGGCCAAGACGCGTCGCCTTGGTCGCCACCTCGATGCTCGCCGACGTCAGCGCTTCCGCGTCGGACGTCGTTTCTGTCTGGAAGGCGCTTAGCTGGGCGCATAGGCTGCTGACGGCGACCTGAAGGTGAGGGTTAGGGTTATGTAACTGAGGTGACGCCCCCTGGCTGCTAAACGCTCGCCAGGGTGTCACCTGCAGCCTGCGCACTCTCGTCACATCCTTGCCAGTGTCATTCATCAGTCGTTGGTTTCTGGACATCAGAAGTTGGGCCGGGCGGCACGCCTGCTCCACTTTCTGTTTCACCTCCTCTTCCAGTTCCTGCTTCTGATGTCGTTCCTCCTCCATCTTTTCGTTGGCGCTGCATAGCGCCGACACCTGACAGGAGGGCGCAACAACAAATTAGCCATCTAAAACAAAGACAGCGTCCAGGAAGTGAGAGCGAGCGGTTGTCGACGTACCCGCTCGCGCTGAGCGTCGCGCTGGGCTGCCATAAAGTCGCCGTACACCGCGTGCACTTGGCGCATGACATCATCATGCCTCCGCGACGTCAGTGCTGCATCCTCTAAGCGCCGACGCTGATGTTGGGACTCCACTGCCATGTTGTTCCTGCAGGTAGCAACTTAGTGCATTAGCATGTCATCTGTTTGGCCTTCTTTAAACCATGCGTTTTGTTTTCACTTTTTTTTTTTCTTTCACTCAAACTGGCGCAACTCGAAAGGATTGTTTGCACCATTGTGGAGGGACACAGCCCACTTGTTTGCCATCCAATGGATGCGACTTTCCTTATTTCGATACATGGGGAATGGTTTTATGTCCGTTTTGTCACCTTGCATAGTGTCGATTAGTTTGCGTGCGGTAAGAGTTGAAACATGAAATTACAAAAAATGTTTACTTTCAGAATCAGTGAGAAATGAGAAAGTCGCGATGCTCTTTTGAGTCGCTTCCTGGCCATTGAGTAAATTTTGATTCCAAGCATTTATTAGGGCCTGAGCAGCAACAGAAGACCGGTTAATCCCTCGATCAGTGTGATGCATCAAAATGACAACATGAGTTTGGTCACGAATCGGCGCTAAGGAAATGCATCTTGGTTGTTTACGCTAGTGGACCGCCCACCGACCTGTCTTCTGTGAAGCCTTGATCAATGTATTGCATGTTTTGCTCCCAGTGGATCCGCACAGACGCCACGCGCTCTTCCAGCAAAGTCCGCAAACGCTCAGCATGATGAAGGTGAAGGCGACGCACGCGGCAACACTGACGCTCCGCCTCCTCCAGGTCACCTGAGAGGACCTGCCTCAAAAAAAGAAAAAAACAAAAACAGGAAGTGCCACAAGAGATCAAAAATGAAGGCAAGTAAGGAATAAGTAAGGAGACGTGAGAAACTAAAACCAAGAAACAGAAAGGAAGTGATGCGAACATCGCATAAACACCAAAGGAGCTCTTTAGGTCCAATGACGTGTTGCGAGAAACCAACAAGAAGAGTGGCCAAGCTGGAACTGACAAAGGAAGAGTCAAAGAGCAAGTTTTGTGAGGGTCAAACAGGAAGCGGCCCAAGAAACAAGGAGAACGTGGCACGCATTCTGGTCACCATTGTCATTTTAACTGACACCTTGATGAAATCGTCCAGGCCATCCAGCTGTCGTTCTAACGTCTGTCTCAAGACGATGATGTCATGGCGCAGTTGTTCTGAGCGCGCCCGCTGCAGGATGACGCGCCAGGCCTGGTCCAGCTTCGCCCGATTGACACACGAGTTTTGCTCCTCCCGATGAACTTTGACCTGTGGCCACAAACGCGCCCACTTCAGACCCTTGCGCATAATAATGCAACGCCAGCCTCTGAGCATCATCGTCACTATGGTCACCCAAACTCTCTCGTTGAGTCTTACCGTGAGGAAGAGTGTGAGAAGCTCCTCCCTCTTCCTCTCCACTTCCTCTTGTTTGGCTCGATGCCATCGCTGCTGTAGCTCTGACACTCCGCCTACTTTCTTCGCCTGCCTGAGCATCTTCTTGGTCCTCCTCCTCTTTGTCACTCAGGTGGCCTAAACATCAAGCAAATGTTTCTTTTCGTTTGTTTAATCATCCTAACATCCAACCATCGAACAGCCTCCAATGAGAAAATCGCGATGCTCTTTTGAGTCGCTTTCTATTTGCAAGAATGTCAGTGTGAGTGTACGTTATGTCTGGTCCCCAACCTTTTTTGCGCCACAGACCGGTTACGTGTCAGAAATATTTTCTCGGACCAGCCTTTATATAAATAAATAATACATTCATATAAATAAATAATACATTTATAATAAATATCTAAATACGATGAAATAAAATGATACGACTGGCATAAAAACAAGTATAAACGACATGAAAATAAAACTCACCATTACGTTGAATTAGTGGGAGCACTGAGCTTGTTTCTCAGAAACGAGCCGGTCCCATCTAGGCGTAATCGGAGACAATGACACCCGAAGTGGTTAAGGTTAGTCTTTTAATGCAGGATGCTTGGTCTCCATGTGCCGAAGCAGTTTTGAAGGCTTCATTGTCACGTTAGCTAGCCTGTCGCCACATATTATGCAGAGTGGACTTGGCGCGTCAGACTCACCTGTGGCGAAAAATCTATATTTTAAGTAGGACTCCAGAAATTTTCTTTTAAATGCAGCTTTCCTTTTCTTAGAAGTCATAGCCTCTTCTTCTTCCATCTCCTCATTGGGCTTTTTTCCGTTTTCGAAGAAGCTTTCCAAACATCTCTGTTTCACCTGCGTGAACTTGGCCCCCCCAACCTCGCAAAATTTAAGGAAAATAGTCCGATTCGTTTGTGCTTCGTTTGTGCCGGTTTGTGCAGCAAAAATCATCGTTTGTGCTGCTATGGTTTTTTAGTTATGAACGATTATTTTATAGGTCATCCAGAGTTCACCCAGCCCCCCCTTTCCCCCCAAATGGACCCAAAATGGTACCGTTCGTTTGTGCTTCGTTTGTGCTGGTTTGTGCAGCAAAAAGTTTCGTTTGTGCTGCTTCCGTTTCGGAGATATTAGACATTTATTTTTTAGCGATGACGTCATCGAGCCCCCCCTTTTCCTCCAAATGGACCCAAATTGGTACCGTTCGTTTGTGCTTCGTTTGTGCTCGTTTGTGCAGCAAAAAATTTCGTTTGTGCTGCTTTCGTTTCGGAGATATTACACATTTATTTTTTAGCGATGACGTCATCGAGCCCCCCCTTTTTCTCCAAATGGACCCAAATTGGTACCGTTCGTTTGTGCTTCGTTTGTGCTCGTTTGTGCAGCAAAAATCATCGTTTGTGCTGCTATGGTTTTTTAGTTATGAACGATTATTTTATAGGTCATCCAGAGTTCACCCAGCCCCCCCTTTCCCCCTAAATGGACCCAAAATGGTACCGTGCGTTTGTGCTTCGTTTGTGCTGGTTTGTGCAGCAAAAATTTTCGTTTGTGCTGCTTTCGTTTCGGAGATTTTACACATTTATTTTTTAGCGATGACGTCATCGAGCCCCCCCTTTTTCTCCAAATGGACCCCCCCCCAACCTCGCAAAATTTAAGGAAAATAGTCCGATTCGTTTGTGCTTCGTTTGTGCCGGTTTGTGCAGCAAAAATCATCGTTTGTGCTGCTATGGTTTTTTAGTTATGAACGATTATTTTATAGGTCATCCAGAGTTCACCCAGCCCCCCCTTTCCCCCCAAATGGACCCAAAATGGTACCGTTCGTTTGTGCTTCGTTTGTGCTGGTTTGTGCAGCAAAAAGTTTCGTTTGTGCTGCTTCCGTTTCGGAGATATTAGACATTTATTTTTTAGCGATGACGTCATCGAGCCCCCCCTTTTCCTCCAAATGGACCCAAATTGGTACCGTTCGTTTGTGCTTCGTTTGTGCTCGTTTGTGCAGCAAAAAATTTCGTTTGTGCTGCTTTCGTTTCGGAGATATTACACATTTATTTTTTAGCGATGACGTCATCGAGCCCCCCCTTTTTCTCCAAATGGACCCAAATTGGTACCGTTCGTTTGTGCTTCGTTTGTGCTCGTTTGTGCAGCAAAAATCATCGTTTGTGCTGCTATGGTTTTTTAGTTATGAACGATTATTTTATAGGTCATCCAGAGTTCACCCAGCCCCCCCTTTCCCCCTAAATGGACCCAAAATGGTACCGTGCGTTTGTGCTTCGTTTGTGCTGGTTTGTGCAGCAAAAATTTTCGTTTGTGCTGCTTTCGTTTCGGAGATTTTACACATTTATTTTTTAGCGATGACGTCATCGAGCCCCCCCCTTTTTCTCCAAATGGACCCAAATTGGTACCGTTCGTTTGTGCTTCGTTTGTGCTGGTTTGTGCAGCAAAAACTTTCGTTTGTGCTGCCTCCGTTTCGTAGATATTACACATTTATTTAATAGCGATGACATCACGTAGGTAGTATATACTGTACAATGTCAACTTCAATTGATGATATTACGTCATCTGATGGCGCCGCGGATGGCTGCCACGGTGAGTCGCTCTCTGTTTCTTTGTCTTATTTTGTGTGTTTTCTGTGTCTTCTGCTGTCCATCCCGGATCACTTTTACTAGAGAAGCACTGTTAAACATCGGTCAGTCTTCTTCTGGTATTTTCTCTCCTGTTCTCTCTGATTCAGACTGTTTGTCGGAGATTTTAGCCGGAGCGGCGGTGCTATACAAGCTAGCGCGACGGCGGCGACGCGGAAAACGAGCGGGAGCCCTCGTAAAGCTGAGGCAGAGAGGGTTCCGTTCTGCCCTACCGTCAATTCATCTGGCGAATGTCCGCTCCCTGGCGAACAAGATGGACGAACTGCTGCTCCTCACTTCAAGGAACACGGACTTCAGCAGATCCGCCGCGCTGTGTTTTGTTGAGACGTGGCTTAGCGAACGAACCCCCCACCACGCCATGGCGTTAGCTGGGTTTCGGCTAACGCGTGCAGATCGCAGCGCGGAGCTCTCCGGAAAATCAAAGGGAGGTGGACTCTGTTTCTACATTAATGAACGTTGGTGTACCGATGTCATGGTGTTAAAAGAGTTTTGCAGCCCTCTCCTAGAAACACTTTTCACAAACTGCCGGCCGTTCTATTCACCACGGGAGTTCTCCTCGGTCGTCATGGCGGCTGTTTACATCCCACCACACGCACGTGCGAGTGAAGCCACGCAGATGCTGGCTGACCAGGTGACAGACATGGAGAAACTTCTACCAAATTCACTAATCATTGTTCTGGGTGATCTTAACAGGGCGAACCTCGCACACGAACTCCCCAGATACAGACAGCACAAAACGTGTCCCACCAGAGGGGCACAGACACTGGACCACTGCTACACCGTAATTAAGGATGCATACCACTCTGTGGCTCGTGCAGCTTTAGGACTCTCGGACCACTGTCTAGTTCATCTGATCCCTGCCTACAGACAGAAACTAAAAACTTCTAAGCCTGTGGTGAGGACTGTCAGGAAGTGGACAGTGGAGTCAAGGCAGAACCTCCAAGCCTGCTTTGACTGCACCGATTGGAGTGTTTTTGAAGCTGCAAATTTAGACTTGCATGAACTCACTGACACTGTCACATCATACATCAGTTTTTGTGAGGATCTGTGTGTGCAGACTAAGACCTTCTGCACGTACAACAACGACAAACCTTGGTTTACACCGAACCTTAGGAGGCTGCGCAAAGTCAAGGAGGAGGCCTACAGGAGCGGCGACCGGGACCTGTTCAAGCAGACCAGAAACACACTGAACCGAGAGGTCAGGAAAGCCAGGAGGTGTTACGGGGAGAGCCTGGAGAGACACCTCTCTGCCAATCCTGATCCCTCAACAGTGTGGAAAGGCCTGCAGAGCATCACGGGCTTCAAGAAACGAACCCCCCGTCCTGTGGAGAGCCCAAGGCTCGCTGACCAGCTAAACAGGTTCTACTGCAGGTTTGATCGGTCCTCCCACACAACGGGACCTCCTGCAGCACAATCCACACAATCCACATACTCACCTCCCCCCACAACTGCTCTGTCCACACCTCCATCACCGTGGTCACCGACTCTCTCTCTTGCAGAGGCCGCGCCCGCACTCCAGATTCGCGAGGAGGAAGTGCGCCAGATGTTCCGGAGACAAAAGATCAGGAAGGCACCGGGCCCAGACGGCGTGTCACCTTCCTGCTTGAAAGTCTGCGCTGAGCAGCTGGCGCCCACCTTTGCACGGATCTTCAACCGTTCCCTGGAGCTGTGTGAGTTGCCCTCGTGCTTCAAGAGCTCCACCATCGTTCCAGTGGCCAAGAAGCCCGCCATTACAGGTCTGAATGACTATAGACCTGTTGCACTGACATCTGTGGTCATGAAATCTTTCGAGAGGTTAGTACTGAACCACCTGAAGGATGTCACGGGCCCCCTGCTGGACCCCCTCCAGTTTGCCTACCGGGCAAACAGGTCGGTGGATGATGCGGTCAACATGGGACTGCACTACATCCTGCAACACCTGGACACCCCAGGAAAGTACTTCAGCTCGGCGTTCAACACCATCGCTCCTGACATCCTCCAACAGAAGCTCATCCAGCTCGCGGTGCCTGCCTCCAGCTGTCAGTGGATCACCAGCTTCCTGACCAACAGGAGACAGCGTGTGAGCCTGGGGAGCATCACATCTGACACCCTGACCACCAACACTGGAGCCCCTCAGGGATGCGTCCTCTCCCCACTGCTCTTCTCCCTCTACACCAACGATTTCTCCGCAAGTGACTCTTCCGTGAAGCTCCTGAAGTATGCAGACGACACCACTCTCATCGGACTGATCCAGAACGGTGATGAGACTGCGTACAGACAGGAGGTGGAGCGGCTGGTCCACTGGTGCAGCCAAAACCACCAGGACCTGAACCCGCTCAAGACCGTGGAGATGACAGTGGACTTCAGGCGAGGCCCTTCACCACTTTCACCCCTCACTATCCGCAGTAATACTATTCTCTCATCAGACACCTTCAAGTTCCTGGGAACCACAATCTCTCGGGACCTGAAATGGACCGGCCACATAGACTCTGTCCGGAAGAAGGCCCAGCAGAGGCTGTACTTCCTGAGACAGCTCAAGAAGTCCGTTCATTGTCTGGACCGACCACCGCAACTTGGAGTAGCTGAGATCAGCCAAGAGACTGAACGCGAGACAAGCACGGTGGGCTCTGTTTTGACCGGTTTGAGTTCTCTCTTTCCTACAGACCGGGTTCCCGTAACGCGAAGGCGGACGCCCTGTCGCGTTTGTTTCCAGGGGGGGAGGAGGGACAGGGTCCGCCTCCCACTATCCTCCCGAGCTCGGTTCAGCCAGATCGCCGCTCCAGCGCCAGCTATTCCCATCATCCACTTCCACAATAAATTCTGTCGCTACGCACTTGGCTGTACTGTCCGATCCCTTACAGTGAGATTGTGGTAACTTGTTTACTTTATTTAGATGAAGCATAGCAAACATTCAAGTTTTATGTTCATAGAATGAACATATAAAACAGATCAAGGCACAAATTTGAAAATGCAACAGAAAAATGTAAGATTCAAATATGATTTAAATTCGATCAAAGGTCACACGAAAGAACTTTTCTAAAAATAACAATGTACGAGCACTTTTCTTGTTGGAAACGAGAGCCAAAACACGGACATATGACTCCAGCTCAGACAAAAAAAATAGAAGTGGAGACGAATTATTAACTTTTGCTTTGTGATTAAGGAACTTTCCCACGAGCAGTAGAACATTAGTAACATGCTTAAGTGGAGTATTCTCTGATTCAAAAACAGGTACAATATATTTGGCTCTATACATATATTATTTTTAGTGAGTATAAAATTCTTGACATCATTCCAAAACTTAGAAGTAATAGGGCAGTTGTAGATAAGCTGAATTGAAGTTTCAGGATCAGAATTGCAAAAAGAACATGATACTTAAGTATTGAATTCAATCTCGACAAATTTAGAGATTATGATTTTTTTCTGGTGTAAATATTGTGTAAGATTTTAAAATGAATTTATTTACTCTTATTTGAAATACAAAATTTAAAGGGGCACAACGACATTGTGGTAACTTGGTGAACTTAATCGTCGTGATGTGATGACGGCATGCAATTGTCAGAGGTTTCAAATGTCACGACGAAAATGTTTTTCAAAGTTGTGTAACATGCCCAAAACCCGCTATTGTACTCAGCTAATAATAGCAATTGCAAGTAAATTGCAAGTGTGGAGAGAAAAAAAGCGCGCATCCTCGTCATCTTACCTCGTCCACTCGCTCCTTACTGGAATGTTTGCGTCTCGTTTCCATGGTGACTTGTTGAGGAAACTGTGCGCCCCCCCAACCATTTATCCAAACACAAATTAGGTACAGTAACATACCCTAACAATCCCATTGCACATAGCAAGTACAAACGGACAAAGACAAAAACAATGCTCAGATGATACAAAAAAGAAAAATATTACAGGGCATCTCCATATTATATCCAAAGAACAGCCAGCCAGAGCAAACGACTCACATAAAAAGTCTTTCAATAAATGAGGCAATTTTTACAGCATTGGTGTGAGACTCTCAACGGGATCACCAATATTTGAGTGATGTTCCATTTGTTTATTATCTTTCGGTGTGTTCACAATTGTCATGGAGATCTTTCTGGTGATTTCTTAACTAGGTTGGATGTATTTTTTTGTTGTTGTTAACATTGATTTCTCCGACTGCCCAAAAAGGCACCACTGCGATCAGTTAGTGTGTTCAAAAAGAGCAAATTGACGTAGTACATGTGAAAAAGGCGGCTCTGTATGGGAGAGAAGTTGAAGAGGAATAAAAACACCCTTGAAAACCAAAACTTGGCCCTCGTCATGACTCGGAGCCGCAACATATTTTGGCGAGCCAGCCAGAAGCAAGGGTTTTTTTGTTCGAGATCAGCGAGAGATCTGAGTGGGTACACCGTTAGCGGCTAACGTTAGCGCATCGCTAACAACGAATCCCCCCACCCCTACCCCCCTCCAGCACTGTGGGATACAGGCGCACAAGCTACGGTGATAAATGATAAATGGAGAAAGGAGCACTTGCCTCATACCACAATTCGAGGGATCGAGGAACTATTGGGACCAGAACCTCTAAATGGACTGGCCGCAAACCAGACTAAAATACCATTTATTGGGTGGGTTCCTGCTGAGTTTAAAATAATGAGCACAGAAGCATCAAGTTCTGGCCTTTAGTGACCACAATGTCGCTCAGAGCCCTATCATAGGGTTCAATGTGATCGAGGAAGTCATTAATGATCACGTGAAACAAGGCTCAAATGAGAGTGAATGTACAGCTAACATTGTGAGTGATGCTTTTGACATGGACATGTTCTCCGCTAAGACTGTTATCCATTTGCTGCATACATACCACGCAGTCAACGAGGAGATTCATGTTAAAATGGGAAGAAGTAAAATTGTCTTAGGTCCAAATGAAACTACCACTGTTCGCTGTCGCATGCATATACAGGTTGATGAAGAAATTGCTATGCTGTTTTGCCCAGAGTCCAACCAGAGTTTGCCTGAAGGATTGTTTATACAAGAAGTACTGTTTAAGGCAAAGAGAGGCAACTCAACCACGGTCCCGGTACCCATCACTAATACCTCAAGTCATAACATCACTCTGCATACACGTATTAATTTGGGACATGACATTGGTTCAAGATGGTGGCGCGTGCACACGCAGCGGCCACTCTCTGTCCCGTTCGGTGTTTTGTGAGTGGTTACTGAGTGTTTTTGGGTGGCGGGTCAGAGCTTGCTTTGACAAAGGAAGTGTAAGGCGCTCCTTCCCTCTGCTAGCCTATGGGAGGTCCTTGGGCTAGACTGAGTACCCATTTAGCCCCCCTTGTCAGGGTCACGATGAAGCCACGGGAAGCAGGTGGTGGATGAAGTTTGAAGGCAGCCAGAGAGTATCTTTGTTACTGGTTTTGGACTTTGTCGTGCTGAGCAGAGAATACCCTTAGGTACAATGGTCAGGACAGCCGCCCAGTATGGGCACTGCTCGGACAGAAAGCAATTGCAACCTACTGTCTGTAAAATTGCAAAGAAAGCCATGGAAAGACATTCAATTCTTTGGATGACAGAAGAATGGAGGGCCATGGCCGTCAATGCCTGTTCCAGGCAAGACACCTGATGATGATGACTGAGTGTTTGTCCGGCCGTTTTGTGTGTGTTCGTCTCGTGTGATACGTCGTGCTACTAGTGCGGCGGGCATGTTCTGCTCAACATCCGCGGAAGTGGGTTTTATGGCGTTCTGGACTTTGGTGCGGAGAGATTAAGGGCGCTCGGACTGCTTCGGCGAGGCAGCGGAAGAGGGGCCAGCGCGGAGACGTCGGGCCAGGCTTGCGGCCAACCCAGCTCGCCCAGCCGTGCCTTCCATTCTCCTGGCGTACGTTCGTTCGCGGGACGACAAGATGGGTTGCGTTCGCCTGATAGGATCCATGAACCGGACAGTGCGTGCCTGCTGTGTGCTCGTGTTCACAGTGGCCTGGTTGACTGTCATCTTACCGGACTCTGCTGTGCATCGGGAGCGGCTAGCGTGCTATCACTCTTATTGTTCATTGATGTTGACTTCTTGTTTTATTTTTCCTGTGTTGTTTACTTGTATGTGCGTTGTGAACTCTGTCTTGTCACCCTGGGATGGTGAGAAACGTAATTTCGATTTCTTTGTGTGTCTTGACATGCGGAGGAATTGACTTTGACTTTGACTTTGAAAAGGGGTCAAGGATATATATATATATATTAAAGGGAAATGTACTTTCGGCAGTTTGCAAACATATTTTTTAAGGTTGTGTTAAACTTATAATCATATTAATATAATATCTACTATTGGAGTGCTTGTCTGGATTGGTGGGTGGCGAAGAATGTGCAGGCAAACTGCATGAACTTGTTTTCTTCGAAGTGTTGTTGAACAGGCCCAGACAGGGAGTACCGGACGAGAACACCTCAAGGTCGGTGAGAAACGAGAACAACATCACGTCCAGGTGGTCGGGCTTCGCGAGGAAAACCCAACCGCCTGACCTCAGCAATAACACCTAGACACGGAGGAGATGGCCATCGACCAATCATCACACAATGTATTGCATGTTTGATTGATCTACTGGTCTTCTCTTTGACAGAACGAACTCGCAAAATTGTTAGGTGCGCCAGTGTGTGGATTGGGACATAGCAACTCATGTGTTAAGTGTTGATCGCAATTTGGAGTCAGATCAATAACTAAAATCCGTAGCCTAACAACATACATGAAGGAATGGGGTCGAAATACAAAAAGTCCTGCCTAGCTACAAAAACAGATATGCTCAAACCTCATTGAATAAAGTACATAAGCAGAAAAGTATATTCACATATTAAATCAATAAAAGAAACACTTTAAGCTTATAATTATACCTGCACACCAAATCAATAAAGAAGACATAGCTAGACATTTTTGATAGGTGGTAATGACACAAGTTTTTATAACTTTATGATCTGATATGTATTTCTGAGCACTTTGAAATAACAAATGTCTTTTGATATATTGCCTAAATAGCTTAATGATCCTTAAGGAACTGTGTAATGCATGCCTGATGTTTTTCTCTAAATCATGGACACGGCCAGAGTCCGTTCAGTACTTGATTATATCTTGTGTTTTGACTAAACGTCATATGTCGCCTAATGCGAGACGCCAGCTTTTCGATTACTACTGAACGCTCTGCACAGAGGGAAATATTTTGCCTAACAAAGAAAAGATACAGTTGGAAGCATGATTAAACTGAGAATATAATGACGTAAGCAAAGACATGGAGTATCAAAAGAACAAACTTTGCATAGTCAGGGAACAGTAATAGATTAATGATGTCACAGCCAAAAAAGCTCACATAATTCCGTACAAAATGACAAAATTGAAAGAATGATGAAAGAATGAGGTGAGACAGTGTATGTGCAAGAATGGAGGAGAATGTTTACAGGAAGGTCACTTGGAGATAAAAACCAGCAGGTGCCAGAGGGAGCCAGCCAAGGACTCGGCCAAAGATGATCGCCAAGGCCGAAAGACGGGATGGAAGACAACAGCCCCCCCACACACCGAATCGCCCATAACCAGCGCCACTCCCAGGGAATCAGAATCGCCTGCGAACTTGCCACACCCCCTGACTCATCACCCATCAAACTTGGCCCACACTGGCATGTGCAAATGAATATAAGCTGACCAAAGAACCTTGAATGTTGCCTTTTCTGAATGGAGACTTTCTGCTCTTGAAAGGCCCAGCGCTGTATTGTACTTTCCTGAAAACAGAGCTTTCTGAACAAGAATTGTGATTGAACTCAACCAACCTGTGTAAGTCTAATTTCTGCTTCCGTGTCTTAGCATTTTCCTAAATCTGAAGAAATCAAACGAGCACGCAGTGAGTAAATTAGATAACTGGTGATTGGCAATGGCTTTTGCCGTGAGGCGCAGATAGCGCGCTCCCTAAATTGTGGACAAAATCCAACAAATGGTGACCATCCGACGTGATTTCTTCAGAATGGAAAGTGCATGCTCCAGGAAGGATTCTTCCTTCTCCGTTCTTGCTCAACAATATTGCAGTCCAATCGGCACAAAAGGTAAGGGGGAAAGTTTTTTTTTTTTTTTTTCAATAAAATCTCCCAGTTCAGCAATATTGTTGTGGAGTGAAAGCAGAGTAAAAATAAAAACTAATAATTTTATCTTTGTGTTCAGGAATGGTGGTTGTATATACATTTATGATTGTATGGATGGTTTCTTTTTGAAAAGAGAAAGGTGGTTGTCTGATCAGCAAAGGGTGCTCACACCGCTGGAACTTGTGGGATGCCAGTGACTAGCATATGGGCACCTGAGTGGCTTCAATAGTAGACACTTAGGAACTTATACTGTTGCCTAAGGTCGGGGTTGATTGGATCGGCCAGGCCACCAATACGAGTCGAGGACTCGTGAAAGAAAAAAAAAAAAGAAGGTGAAGGCATCGCTGATATAGCAGGACGGATGCCTGGCGACCTCAATAGTGCGACCTTAGAGACTTATATTGTTGTCTAGGGCAAAGGGTAACTGGGTTATAACCAGGTCGCTACATAATTGTTGAAGTGTGTCTATGATGATATTGTGTGGAAAGCAGGCTTGGCTGTCAGATGGGACAGCGACGCAGCTGAAGAAGTGAGTGATTAGTTGTGGTGCTGTTCATGGGGTGGAAGTGATGATTTGTGGTTCATGAAGAACAATAAGTTGATTTGTATAAAAAAAAATATTTTTATTTTTTGCATGTGAGTTGGAGTCAGAAAAATGGCTTAACAAGAATTTGATAAAGAATGTATATATAATTAGCATGAAGGTCATATCCCATTGTGTGGTGGGGTTAAACTGTAACCATTTTTGTTTTCAAAAGGGTGCAGCTCTAAAGTTTGGGCCAAACGGTCAGGTGGGCACAAATGCATATTTTGGACAGAGGTGCATTGTGTGACGTGGTGGTGGCAAGGCTCTCCGCACTTAATTATTAATTATTAAAAGAAGACCAAGTAAAGTATTAAGCAGGGGGCATTTGTGATTGGGATTAAATTAAGGATAAAATTAGGTCGATGATTAGAAATCAATGGTACTCTACACAAAAAGGCTAAAATTTTAATGAGGAAATATTTGGAGTACTTGGGTTTATTTAGTTTATTGTTAAGGTTTTTCTTGTGTTCTGGGGTTAGGGTTCAGGTGTTCCTTGTTATTCTCTTATCCCCTGCATTGCAAATGTCTTCTTTATGCAGATATGTTAACAGGCTTGGAATTTAGTGAGGAGATAATTTATCAATTGATGGGAGTTAATAATTGTCCAAATTCTAGTCACATGTTTTGAGGGACCACAGCAACAACATTATATTTAATTTGCAGGCCATTATTTAGTATGTGATGACAGTGTCTAGATAAGTAGACTGTTTTATCAAAAATGTCAGAGTGAAGGAGGAGGTTTGATTTGTAATCTGGAATTTGGGTGACACTTTTAAGAGTCTGTGCAGAAGCATAGATTGTTTTTGTTTGTTTTAAAGATATATTTAACAGTTTATTTCGGTGCAGTAAGGATATAGCAATTTTGAAAGACTTAAAATTAAAAGAAAAATTACATTTTAATTCTGACATATGACTGCTAACATCAGGATGGAAAATAAATACATATATAAATATTGGCTGAAATGTGGCATGTGTTGTAAATTGGGCAAGGAGACATTCACTTTCAAGCACCATCATTTAGCGCTGCTGACAACAATAACTTATGAGATGGTAAATCAAGGAGGAGTGTCATAGTTGGAACACAGGCACTGTATGACCTATAGATTGAACAATAACATTCACCGCATATACAACCATGTTGGTAGATTGTTAAATTACATTACAGTTTATTACAAAGGATTTCAGAACTTTATTTGATGATAAACACTGGAACGAGGATTTTAGCCGTGTTAATGGGTAGGGTGGATGGATTACTCAGAAAAAAAAAATATTTGATAAGGGCGGCTTGATAGTAAGATGATGAGTGTGCGCAACTGATAGGATACAATATGTTAATAGGAAGATTTGGGGTGTAAGGAACAAATACTACACAGGAAGGCTGATAACACGAAGATAGTTTTGTGAAATTTGTGTCCCAGTGTGTTCTGCCCTAGCGCGTGGCACAAGTCCTGAACTGAGTCCTTGTACTCCACTGGCTGCCTCAAAATCAACAGAGAACTGTCCCTGGTCATGAGACACCTTTGACCTTTGGGAGAACAACGGGAACTATTATATCATGCTTGAAGGGGGGAAGCACAGCTCTTCACAGGACAAGAACCATACAGTTGGTGGAATACACACAGTTGCAGATCAAAAAGAAAATGGACTGAAAGAACACAGACAAGATGGACGCATTTGAGAATGGCGGACGACCCAGCCCTGAGTCATCATCATGAGAATCTAAGAGGAGAGGCTGCTAAAGACTTGCACGAGGCACATGAAGCCAAACCGGACACATTGCTAAAGACTGCCAAAGCATTACAAAGTTGGTGGAGTATGGGACAAAAGGGATGGAAGTGTGTTTGGGTGCTGGGGCGGACATAACTGAGGAGTTTTGATAAAAGAGGGAATAATAAGGCTGCTTATTGACACTGAAACGGGCATAAAAAACAAAATACATCGATATGGACAGTGAAGATGCACTAATAATAACAAATCATACGACAGCGTGATCAGAAACTTTGCAAAGTGGACATTGATCGACAGAAATCAAATCATTTGAATCGTAAATTTTTATATGTAACATAGCATTTCGAAGACATAATGAATCTAATTGAAATAATGACATTTTATAATTGGACCAGTGAAAATTTGGATTCGGGCAACAGAAGGCTGAATTGCTAAACTTAATTGACCTTTGTCAAAACGACAGAATTTAATTACACATCAACTGCGACTGATTTATAGGATGCATATATGAGCTTGAAGGGGTGAGGGGCCATAAGAAAGTTGGACTTCTGGATAGTCAGCAAAATAGTAATACAGGGCACTACTTAATTAAAAAAGAATACAGTAGGGCTTTAAATAACAAATACATTGACATGACCCTTGCGACACTTGATTTAAATGGCAATTTATGATAGGCACTTGGGGTTAGGATTAGCAATCCATCCATCCATCCATTACTGGTGCGGCTTGTCCTTACGAGGGTCACGGAGGATTAACAATAATAACTAGAATTATTAATTTCTGTAGAAATTGCGTGTGAAGGCGAACACCCTGAATAAAAATTCGGGGAAAGCTACAAGATTATGTTTAAATTTGGAACTTATTAAATTGGTCAGAAAATGGATAAAAATATAGAAAGAATTTTGTAAAATTGGGCGTGAATTTAAAAGTTGAAAATTGAAATTTTCCACAAGTGAGAAGTTTTGGAATAGGTAGGCATAAGATGAACAGTTAAAAAATTGAAATGGGTTAGGAAAGGAAAACTAGAAGAAATTAGGAGGGAAAAATGAAATTTTGCAAAATTTTACCGTAATGTTGGAAGTGAGGATGTGAAATTTGAATCTAGGAAGTGAAAGAAGATGAATTGAAGGTATTGTGTGGAAGTGGATAAGGGATATTGGAGGTGCCATGAAGAATGGATACAACATGAAGAAATGGGAGCTATTTCAATAGAGAAGAAAACTACTAAGTTGCAATATAAATATATACATACTTTTTATGTGGGACATATCAAATGAACAAAACAACCTGCTTGGCAAAACACAAGGGGGAAACAAAATAAACATCACTCTCTTGTGGGCTTTTGATAGCCCCCTCTGCCACGCAGCGCTGAAGCTTGTTTTAATTTTAAAACCATTGTTGTCCTTCTTTTATCATCCGTGGCCTCTTTATGCATTTCCCCAACGGCTTCTACAAAGATGAAATCCATGGACATTGGGCACCAACCATTGTAGACCTTGGGATTATTAAGAAATATATGAAAAAAACGACTACCTATACAATCGTTTTTTCCTTGATGTATGTCGTCACTCGCACATTTCGAACATGAAGCTGTCAGGTCTAAGCACCATCAGACATTTATTAACACTCTGAAACAAAGAGAAGACAACCAGTAATTGCTTTACTCGTGAGGAGAACTGATGGAGAGCGTTTCAGTTACATTTTCTATCAATTCTAAGCTCTTTCTGTTTCGTCTCCTCTTTTTATTGTTTAGGCTGCCCTGGTTACAAAGGCGCTGCTACACTAAAGGGAGGGGAGTTCGCAATTGTAGCAACGCTGTTCAGCTAATGTGGTGCAAGCCGACAGGAGCCTTGGCCTTTCCGTGACCCCGGCAGTTAGGTTGCAGTTTCTGTCCTGTTCCTCATCAGCCGGGTGGCTTCTCCACCATTGGCTGACGCCTCCTCCTGTGATTAGGGAGATAAAAAAATGACCACGCCCCCCTCCCAAAAAAAGTGTCCTCTTTTTCAGAAACCCAAATCTGGTCACCCTACATAAACTCCAAAAAACACGCAGAAAATCTTTACTTGCTCCGCACACTTCTTGTTTTGGTTTAAGGTTGCACTCGATTTATGCATGTTGCTGCCTCCTAACGGGAAGTTACCGAGTTGTTTTTACTCTAAAAGTGATCTCCGTCCATGCGTTTTGTTTACGATTTAAAACGAAGCAATATAATATTTCTACATAGAACCAGCTCAGCGGCCTAGTGGTAGAGTGTCCGCCCTGAGACTAGAGGTTGTGGGTTCAAACCCTGGCCAGGTCATACCAATGACTATAAAAATGGGACCCATTGCCTCCCTGCTTGGTACTCAGCATTAAGGGTTGGTGGGGGGGTTAGATCACCAAATGATTCCCAAGTGTGGCACCGCTGCTGCTCACTGCTCCCCTCTCCTTCAGGAGATGGATCAAAATCACACGGGGATGGTTTAATTCAGAGGACAAATTTCACCACACCCAGATGTGTGTGACGATCATTGGGACTTTAACTTTATTTATACAGGGTCCGCCAAAATGATCTGACACATTTGTAGCTTTAATAAAATGCAAATAAATTAATAAAACAAATTATTTTTTATTTTTGAAAAGTACATATGGCGTTTTTTTTTGTTTCGTTTTATTTCATTTCTGTTTCTTTTTCGAATGAGGTTATTTTGTTTCGTTTCAGTTGCTAAGATGAATTGGACCAGTGAGCATCGCGCTTTCATTGTGGAAACGTTTATCAAGAACGAATCTGTAACTGCAACACAACGAGCGTTCCGTTTGCGCTTCAGACTTGGTAGACATGATCCCGTACCTGCTCGAAACACGATCTTGTTATGGGTTACTAACTTCAGAGCCAGTGGATCAGGATTGAAACGAAAAAGAAAGAAATTGCTACCATTCCCCCATGAAATCATCTGCCGATATAGATGTGTGTGCGTGTATGTATGTATGTATATGTATGTGTATGTGTGTGTGTGTGTGTGTGTGTGTGTGTGTGTGTGTGTGTGTGTGTGTGTGTGTGTATATATATATATATATATATATATATATATATATATATATATATATATATATATATATATATATATATATATACACTATATATATCTATATATATATACGTAGATATATATATATCAAGACGACTCTGGCTGTGTCCATGATTCAGAGAAAAAACATCAGGCATGCATTCCACAGTTCCTTAAGGGTCATTAAGCTATTTAGGCAATATATCAAAAGTCATTTGTTATTTCAAAGTCCTCAGAAATATATCAGATCATAAAGTTATAAAAATCTTTCTCATCACCACTTATCAAAAATGTCTAGTTATGTCTCTTTATTGATTTGGTGTGTAGGTATAATTATATGCTTAAAATGTTTCTTTTATTTATTTATTTATTTAATATGTGAATATACTTGTCTGCTTATGTACTTTATTCAATGAGGTTTGAGCATATCTGTTTTTGTAGCGAGGCAGGACTTTTTGTATTTCGACCTCATTCCTTCATTAGTTAGCTTAATGCTAGCGCTAGCAGCAGCTTGATTGCAGTGCTCGTTTACAAGACGTGTTCATAAATATTGTGCGAGGATTTATTACGTATTATGTATGTATGGACAAGTCTTCTTCCGTTGACATCTTTTAATCTATTAAAACGGTTGCGGCACAAGTAAACACTACTTCGGCTAAAAAGTAAAAATATGTTGACTGGAAAGGGAGGTGCATATCTTGTGGCATGGAAGGAATGGCGTGTGAAATATCTCATTTGCTAAATGCAAAAAGACCACACCAAAATGGCTTGCTCTGAGCTGCACCTCAGAACAAGAAGAAAAGAGGTAATCCTATCAAAACGAAAAATTCAGACAAAAGCATCTCTGTTCCACTTTATATAGACCACAACTGAATGAATACAACGTAAAACAGTAGAATTTATTACCATGTGGGCTTTAAAGTCTTTCAAAATATAACCACATTTTAAAGAACCAGTGTTCAGCTTCTAATAAATTTGTTGTTACAAAAATTGGTTAGCACGTTCACCTTACAGTTAGGAGGGTGCGGGTTTGATTCCACCTCCAGCCCTCCCTGCGTGGTGTTTGCATGTTCTCCCCGTGCCCGCGTGTGTTTTCTCCGGGCACTGCGGTTTCCTCCCACATCCCCAAAACATACTTGGTAGGCCAATTGAGCAGTCCAAATTGCCCCTGGGTGTGAGTGCAAGTGCGGATGGTTGTTCGTTTCTCTGTGCCCTGCCATTGGCTGGGAACCGGTTCAGGGTGTCCCCCGCCTACTGCCTGGGATAGGCACCAACATGCCTGCGACACCCGTGGGGAAAAGCGCAATAGAAAATGGATGGATGGAATAAATATTACAAAAATTAATGCCTTTAAAAGACTAAACGAAAGAAATTAGACTCAACTTCTGCTGTTAGTAGCCTCAAGATGCGAGCACGACCAATTTCAATGCAAAGAGGGCTCATGATGGTTTCGAAAATCTCGCTACAAAGCGAAAATCATTGGAACCAGTGAGAGCATTTGACTGGAAGCACTTACGTGTATACTTTGTTGCAGTTAAAAATATGAATAAGCGCCTCAGAAAAGTTCTACATGGCAATCAGGAGAGTTCTTAACTACGCGTGGTGTCTTGGCGATGACGTTATAGCGTCCGTATTATATGTTTCAATTGTTGACGTCAAAGTCGTGGCAAATTACACGGACGACATCGTCGACGAGCTCCTCCAGGCCATCGAAGTGTTGGCTGAAAAAGACGTGCTCGTCTTTGGGCTCCGACGCCATCGCGCGCAGATCGTCCATGGGCGCCCAGGCCACGCCCACTGAAAACATGCTGATGCCTTTCATGGGCGGGGCAAAAGCGACAAACAGCACCCTGGTGAAAAAAAAATCAACTAATCGCTTTAAAGCAGTGGTTCTTAACCTTGTTGGAGGTACCAAATCCTTCCAGCTTCATATGCGCATTCACCAAACCCCTTTTTAGTGAAAAATAAAATTATTTTTTTCAAACTCAAGATATAGATGTGTTTTACTGGTGCACAAAATGAGCCGTGCATGAACATCACCAACAAACTGCATGAACTCACAACAAATTACATTCCTGAAAATCAGTGTGACTTCTACTGTTGCCTTTGCGAGACCAGTTCAGTTATGCGTCATCGCAAATTTACACTATAAATTAGGTGTGTTTGGACCGCCTCAGTGGAGGCTCTGCCGAATCCCTGAGACTGACTCACCGAACCCCTAGGGTTTGATCGAACCCAGGTTAAGAACCACTGCTTTAAAGACATGACACAAATGAGCCCCCGCAAAATACAACATGCTAACCTGCGTGCCGCCGTGGCGCCACTAATAAGTCCTATTTATTTAAAAGTTCTCTATTTCTAAGAGAATTATTACAGTAACAAATTTCAAGGAAAATTGTCCATATTGGTACTGAAGAATCTTTCCCAATAAAATAATGAAAACTGTCACATGGGCACACCTTGATTCTGTGCCGCCAGCGCGGGCCCATCCACGCTGTCATACGATTGGCCGTCAGTCACCACAATCAGGAAGTTACGTCCGACTGCCGTCGGCCTGTTATGAGAGAATCAATTCACGTTGGAATCGGAGCGCCAGTGATGGCGAGCGTCACCTGAAGAGGTTTTGCGTGGCGAAGGTGATGGCGCTCCCGGTGGCCGTGCCGCCGCTCATGTAGGGGATGGCCCTCAGGGCACCCAGGACGCCATCTTTGCTGTCGTGCTCTCTAAGGCCAAACTCCAGACGCTGGTCATACGTGAACTGAACGGCGCCTGGTTGTGACATTGCAGACACACACAAGAAAAGCATGTGAAAAGGCCATGGAGATATCAGGAGACTCAAGTTTGGCACAGTGGCAACATAAGATGGTACACTCACCCACGCGAGCACCCATATCGGAGATGTCAAACTTGCTGGCGATGGCCGCCAAAAAGTCCAGGAGCGTGCGGAAGTTGGGATCACCCACGCTGGAGGAGCCGTCGATCAAGAAGCCCACGTTGACTGAATTATAACACGTACGACCTGTGGCAAAACACACGACGGCGAGCATTTGGATGGTGTACGAGTGCATTTCTACTGTGTTGTGCTGGCACCATCAAATCGCATACTGCACAGAAGGCTGTCCGGCGAACAGAGTCTCTGCGCCAGAGGTTTGACGTGTTTGGTGGTACCAAACCAGCTGGACATCTGGTAGCTGAAGAAGCCGTTGTCTTTGCACACCGCCTGAAGCGAACAAACGCGGGTCAAACACGTGACTGGGATAAACAGGGGCCAGCCCGCCGACCTTCTTGGCAAAGTCGCGATCAGGCACGGCGGGAAGCTCGTCGGCCGTGGGCTGGGTGACGGTGGCCAGGAAGACATTGATGCCCGCGCGGCGGGCTGCCGTCGCTGCCGGCTGCAGCTCGTCTGACGGCCAGCCGTCAATCAGCACAAGCATGACGCGAGGGCGACCGCGTCTGGCGCCGCTCCACTGCGCGAACAGCATCTCTGCCGTGTGCGTGATGGCCTTGCCTGCGGGAGTGCCACACAAACACGCGGCTTCCTTGGAGACTTTTGCGGAACCATCCAGCCAAAGTCCCGCGACAGCGAGTCACCCTGCGTGTGTGAGTACCCGTGTTGGTGTTCCCTCCCAGGTGTGCAAGCCCCTTGATGGCAAACTGAAGCTCTTTGGGTTGTGTGTAGTTGTTGAGCAGAAATTCTGTCCTAGGAAGGTCACTGCACGCACATGCACACACACATTAACTCGTAGCTCTGACCTCAAGGGTTGCTGAACGCCAGTCAACCAAGATGGATGGAAAGCGACTGGCGCGTGCGTGACCTGGCCTGGACGAGGCCCACATGGGGTCCGTCGACTCCAACTTTCAACATGGCCACCAGCTTGGCGACAAAGTTCTTTTGGAGGTTGAAGCGCCGCTGCCCCAAGTTGGAGCTGCTGTCAATCACCAGCCCAATGTCCATCTGACAGTCTGGCAGAAAAGGACGGGACAGAATGCCGTGGAAATGGCTGCCAGAAAGGATGGACGGGGTGGGGAAGGCGAGGCGAGGGGAGGGGAGGGAGGTCCAGGGAAGTGACAGCACTGGGAGGGATGGGGCAGAGCGGACTGGCAGACATTAGATAGCACAGGGCAGACCGAGGCAGGTCCAGAGAGGGAAGAGGCAAGATGGCATGGGATAGAACAGGACCCAAAAAAATAAAACAACGGATAGGACAAGGTTACCTTTATTTCCAACTTTTTGCACAGACATCTTCTTGGCGTCTTTCTTGGCTGGCCTGGAATTGGTGCCCGAGTCTCGGATCAGCTCCTGAGGTCCTTGGTCCTGGAGCCCTGGGTCACAGTGGAAAGAGTCCCTTGTGAGTCCTACCTGGCCCGGTGAGCGCTCATGTTCGCCGGCGCTAGTCGTACCCACGTACCCTACCTTGGAGGGTAAAGGAGGCGCTCCAGCGCGACAGGGCCTGCGACTGGACGCCATTGGCCAGGGTGCCCACATAGTGCTGCTGTCCCGGCAGACGGCTGAGCAGAACCTCGCCACCAGTGTGTCCTACAGCGCTGCTGCAGACAAACATGTCGTGTCACGAAACGGGAGGTGAGGTCGAGGCACGTGGGCAGGTGGGACTGCGAGGCTTAAATAATCCTTTGTACCTGTGCAGCGCGGCGCCGCAAATGGATGAGACGGCGGCGTACACGGTGGTGCCGAAGACAGAGAGTCTGCGTTGCGCACAGTGGGGCGGGCACCGCAGCGGGATGCCGCCCACCATCGCCGTCGGGTCTAGGTCGGCGGCACGGGTGCCGCAGGTTAGCGCCCGCGCTGCTAAGCAACCAGCAGAAACACAGCAACTTCACATGACATCGAAACAAGCTCGAGGGCCACGAGCAAAAAAGGTGAGGACGCACCCGAGCTTTCGCAGGACCGCCATGACACCAGGAAGAGAACACCTGAAAGAAGAGAGGAAAGAATTCAAAACATCATCGCAATACACATCAACAGAATGGAGGCAAACGAAGGACACGAGTGGGAAGGGGGGAAGAGGAGCGAACAGAGATGAGTCGACTCCAGACCAATAGAACAGAGAGTCAAGTAAAACGGCGATGAGCGGCATCATGGACGGACATAGAAAAATAACACAGAATGCCACAGAGTCCTGCAGAACAAAGTGGAAATGGAGGCTAGAGTTGGACGAGTGCGGATACAGGTCACACGGAATCGAGTGCAAGACAGAGTGGACTCCAATACAAAAGTGTTAGAGTACAGTAGAAGAGAGGAAAAGTATCGGGTGAAATTGGTTGAGGAAAAAAAAGTTAAAACTAAAGAATTGGAAGGGTGGAACAAGAACGAGGACGTCGCAGAACAGAACATGGTCGAGTCGGAAATTAAGGCTAAACGGGGACAAACAGAGCTCTGCCCGAACTAAGGAGGGCACTTGAGAAGAAGAATTGAACGCTCGACAGAGACAAAGCCGCAGTAGAATCACGCTCGAGCGGAGACGAGTGGGTGCCAGCCGGTACCGCTGAAAAGGAGCGCAGACATGAGCGCACCGATGCCGCCGCCTGGAAGACAAGCAAATAAAAAAAAGAGTCGTCAAACTTACTGCACAGGGCCGTAAATGCAACAATTTGACGCTTATGCTAATGAGGCGCCGCTCATGCAAACGAGATACAAATGGGCCGCGGGCCCGGCACCACGCAAACGCAATCACACCACGGCAAAAAACGTCAAGTTGCCAACGCTGACCGGTTGGAATCCAAGTAAATCCGAAATCCTGGATGAGGATGAAGAAATTGAACAAGACCGGCTGACCAGAGCCTTTAAATACGATCGGGTGCACGCGCTCCATGGGCGTGGAGGCAGCGGCGCCCTCTGACGAGTCACGACGGGAGAATAACTCTAGCTTTTCACCTCAACCCTTTCAAGTCCAAGTGGAAAGAAAAACATTAAGTCAAAAGAGAAGAGAAAGCATATCAGCTTCCAACTTGTCATATTTTGGTCTACATTTTGCTCGCCCAATGGCAGAATTGCCCGAATCCTTTTTAAGCTCGGGGTGATTCAAGATTGGCAGTCAGCTAGGTCAAAGTGTCAAACTGCACGCTTCTTTGATTAATGTCTTGCTTTGTCTGGCAAAAAAAAAAAGTGAAATGAGGATAACGACGATGCAGCCAGCCACGCTCCTCCTGCTTTTCATTGGACCTTGCTGTTCACTCATTTGTGCAAGAGCTCCCCAGGCGTCGGGGTTTGTGCTGATTGGGACGGATGCAAATGAGATTTGGCCTGATGACATCAACACGAGACAGGATGTTGCGGAGGAAGGAGAATTTCCTCCTACTGCGTCTCCAGCTGAGACGGAGAGCAAGTATGTCTCTCATGTGGTTCCAGGCCGGGAAGTGGAGCTCGGTCAGCAGGACGCGGACGCCTCATATTCATCTTCTTTGTTCCAAAAATAAAAAACTTGCGGCGGTTCCTCGTCCTTCTCCTTCCAAGAGGAGGCGCCGTTTCCTCCCCTCAGCCAGAGTCCGACTGTCTTTGCATGAGGTGTGGCTCATCTTGGTTTAGTTCAAGCTTTCTGTTGACTCACAACACAAGAAGGTTTTGTGTCCGGCAGCGCTGCAGTAGTATGGCACCACTAAAGAGATTTTTTCTTTTATGGGAGCCTTTTGTCTGAAAATGTCACTTTGCAATCATTTGATGTCAGCTAAAGGTTGAAGACTCTCATTTCAGATTTGGTGGCTGGCTGGTATACATGCTGTTAGGGTTTTCCAGGTTATCTTTATCGTAGGATTATGTTGGAATGTAACCTGTAATAATTACCCTCGCCTGTCCTGTCTTAACAAAAGTAGTAGAACAAAGTGCTAAGATCTTTTGAACTGATTGACTAGCTGCAGAGGAAGCAATCAAAGTTGTTTTGTTCACACAACATCGTGAAGGACCCCCTGCTGTGCTTTGATCAGCCAGGGGCTTCGGCCATTTGTCTACTCTGACCCCCACTCTCACCCCCACTCTGTTTCTCTCAATAAAAATGCTCCTGCAAGAGGCCTGAGTCAGACTTCATTCGATCATCGCTGTTCAGACAGCGACGAATGGACTCTCCACCTGCAGGTGTCTAAAAGAACTTGCTTGTCTCCCTTGTGGTTCTTGCAAAATAAGTTGGAGTGAGCAAATCTCTAACATTTTGGTGCCGAAACCCGGGATCCTCATACCCACCATCTGACCGGCGAAGGAGGACGTGCTGCATTGTCGACAATCCAGCGTCCATTAGGAAGACCTGGAAAAGAAAGTCCTGGGAAGAGAATTCTTCGCTGGGCCAGCATCTTAGGTCTGCCTTCGTCTGACAGAGGTGAATTGACGGGATCCGGCGGTGCAACGAACCAGGGGACAAGTAAGTTAAAGCGCTAAAGATACGGCTTTGGTTTGTCCGAGCTATGAGATACGGCTTTGGTTTGTCCGAGCTATGAGATACGGCTTTGGTTTGTCCGAGCCATGAGGCCTAAAAAAGCGCTGGAGTTAGTGTGGTTGAGAGTGTGACTGGTAGGATAAATTGACAAAAAAGCAGTTCTAGCATTGATCCACGGCAATAATACAGGCTAGTAATTTGTTGAAAGGTCAATTTAAACCTGCATTGAGGATCCTCAAAGAAATAAATAAGTAATAATAGTAATAATAATAATAATAATATTTTTGAGACAAAGAGATTGTAAAACCTAAAACTACTAGAATTAAGATGGAAAATAAAAACGGTAAATCTCTACCTCTTGACGGAGATGAGAAGTACATGGCGAGTAGATTTCTTAATTGTATGCAATACATGCCAAAGTGGAAGAAAAAGTATGGTGTAGAAGGGAAGTTGAAAGTTGAAGTGTGGAAGATAGTAGTTGATGTTTTAGAAGAGTGTGGATAGAAAGAAAAATGGACTGAAAAAGAAAAGAAGAGAGAGTGAATTGGATTGTGCTAAAATGTGGTTGAAAGCTTCACAAGAAAGAAGAGAACAAATCCAAAAGACAAAAGATAGAAAGTTGAAAAGTGATGAAGCCGCCATTCAATTGAGATTTGAAAAAGAATTCTGGGTACATAGTGGCATCCCATTCAATGATGCAGATGACAGTTCTTATCAGCAACATCTTAAAATTGCGCTCCTCACTGGTTTCCCCCCTGACTTGGGCAGTTGGGTGAGGAAACACTTGGTGGAAGCGGACACTGCTTGGTTTACAAAAAACATGCAGTGGCCCGGAGACGCTGATAAAGGGATTGAGAAAGGCAAAAGTTCTGATGTATTTCATCTAGATGATGATAATGATCTAAATGAAGATACAACGATCTTCTTCCAAAGTTCCCAAAGGGGCAGAGGAAGAGTTAGATACCAACAAGGTCGCAAGCCACCATTCAGATCAAAACCCCTATCAGATTCAGACAACTGTTGGAACTGTGGGAGACGAGGACACTATGCAAGAGTGTGTCGTTTTGCAAAACAATATCAAAGGGTGGAGGAAGGAGCAGAGGAAAAGCCACATTTTTAGCATGACAAGCTTCCTCCTCTTTGACCGCTTATGCTCATACAGAGAAAGAAAGAATAGATACCCATATGACAGCAAAACATGTCATTGTCAGATTATTAGATATTTTTTTAGATTATTAGAAGTCCTGTCCATCCAAGAACTATGACAATGCTGTTTGTATGCCCAAATTACAAATGACTAGAGCTCAAATTGTGTTACACTAAAGTTAAAATATGCAAATCAAGTGGTAAAGGAATGCAACTTGCTTCTAGAAGATAAATAAATAAAATTAGAATGTGCTGTCCTTGTGTGCATGGGAGGGACCAGCTCATGATCGACCACAGGAAATGGCCAGCCTGTGACGAATCATTGGTGCTGGGAACTACCTTTTGCGTGCGAGAGCTGTGCATGTGTGTGCGTATATGTTAAAATGATGAACATTGGCTAAAGTTTTAGTATAAAAATTTTTTTTTGCTAGACTGTGGTCTATCCAATTTGCACCGCAGAACAGAAATGATTTTGAAAGATAAAAATGAGAGGAAAAAGAGAGAAGTCTGTTTGCAAGCAGAAACTAATCCACACTAGTGCATGTAAAATGTCGAGCCCACATGAGAAATTCGAAGAAAAAAAAAAACCGACAGAACATGCTTTCAAGAATTGGAAGAAGCTAAATTGTGAATTTAAGATTTTGCAATGCTACATTTAATAGGAATAATTGATTGGTTGTGTTATAAGATTATACAAAATTCTAAATACAAGCTAAATCTGAGAGAATGAGTTCTTCAAATTTAAAAACAAAGAAAAAAATTCAGATTAATTTGCCAATTGTTTGTTTTAGTTAAGTTTTTTTGAATTGGTGGATTGTTCTACCAGGAAACCTGAGTTGAAAATGATATATGAATGTTGTGTGGTAAGCTTGGATGAATTGGGACCAATGTGATAGAAAGACTCCTTTTTGGAGACTGCGTGTGAGATGCAAATGAACATTGATGAATGATAGCCTGAATGAAAAGAAATTACAGGTTGAATGGTTGAAGTTGTTGGCAACTACTATGGAAAATTAGTAGAGCGACTTTGATGAAAGAGTGATTTTGAGCAGGTTGAATGTTAGAAAGAAACACATAGCTTTTGGATTGATAATTAACTAGAGAAAAAAAACTGGAGAACCAGTAACACATGCAGAAGATGTGTGAACTGAGAAATTGAGAACCGTCTTGGAAAGTAAGTCAAATTAAATGATGATGGAATCGTATGTAGTAAAGAACGCATTCTCCCAAAAAGTTTGTCAAGGTGTGAGGCATGGGCGTTGCCAAGCCTCAAATGGGGGGAGTGAGTAGGACAGATAGTGGAAGATAGTAATAATACAACACTTTATGACAATGAATTTTCGAATACATTTGGTGTTATATTGTGGTAATTTTTTTGTTCTGGTGTAGATAGGTTAGCAACACGAGAGATTTAGAGGTTCAAAAGAAAGACAGTTAAAAGAAAACATTTTTGATTTGGACAATTGCAGGCTAACAGGAACATGAGAACGATAAGAACTACGAGGTGGGATCCAATTTCATTGGGGAGATTGAGAATTCACAGCACCATACTCTAAGTCACATTTTTGAGCAAGCATGACAATAACATGTGAGAGGTCAAGACATACAGATCAGGGCTTGATGTGGAACGCAGACCTCGATGAGTTGATTTTCAATAATGATACTGAAGACAACATAATGTCCGATTAAATTGGAACTATAGATAAAATGTAGCTCAAAAATAGGATGAGTTGCAGGACTTACGATATAAAAACGAGACCGCTGTTATTAGAAGAATTTGAAGTTTGGTAAACAAACGTTACCAGCAAATTGATGGAAGCAGCTACATTTGGAGATAGTCTTACAAGTTTGATGTCCCAGCCTGTCATTCTCAGTGTCAGAGTCCCTGAAACCCAATCCGAGACTTCGCCTGCAGCCGTGAACAACCACAAAATGGTGCCTGGCTCTGAAGCACCTTTGACTTTTGGCGAAGGACAAGAAAAGACTGCTGTTGTGCTTGGAGAAGGACAAGTACACTCCGGAGGACAGACAACATCCTCGGGGACGAGAAAAGACAGTGAAAAGCGGAGGAACTCACAATGATGAAAATTGACTCATTTGAACAATGGACTCATTCAAGAGTGATGGATGGGGTCGCTCTGAAGCAACAGCCAAAGAACACCAACGTGAGAGGGTGAAGTGCGGCAAAAAGATATGGACTTGGAGTGTCCGACAACCAAATCGCACTCCTTGCTACGGCGTTCCCAAATTTGGTGAAGCTTGGTTCAAAGTGGAAGGGAGGCTCATTGTGCGCTGAGTTTGACAGAACTGAGGAGATTTGATAAATAAATAAATAAAAATTTGAAAAATACGTAGGGCTCCAGAGAAAAGCATTATAATCAGAGATTGAACGGATTTGGATAAAACAAATAGGCTAAAACGGTAGGAAACAAGAGCAAGATCTGATATTTTGGCTCATCAAGCTTAAAACGTAGAGGTCGAGTTATATAAATTTTAGAACAGGACATTTGGCAGTCAGGAGGAAGCTAGGTTGCTTAATGTACCTACTCAATACAATAGTAAGGTTTTTTGTTCCACAGTGGAGGTTGGATGGTCAGAAAGTTAGGTACGTTCAATTTTTGACATTCACACAATCATGCATAGGAGTCACAAGGCGACAGTTAACAAGACAATGACTGCAATAGGGGCCACCTACGACTGCACCGACATGAAAAAGTAGAAGCGAGAGAGCAGAGTATGGGATTATATGCTAAAACGTCTGCTATACAGTTACCGATAGGAGATTCTATCAAAAGAAGCTACATGAGAGATGGATTAGAATCCCTTTGTGTGTGTGTGTGCACCCTGTGTGGGTGCGAGCGTGTGAGGAGAAAGAAGGCATGGATAAGACAATCTCTTTTACACCAGGAGGCAATAAATGGGAATGCCCCTGTCATAAATAGTTTTTGGTTAAAGGGAATCATTAGGAAGTGTTCAAACTCTTCCCGCAAACATTCCTATTTGCCAGTTAAATGGGCACTACAATTGACTACGAGAGTTGCAAACAACAGATGAAGAGCAGTCCTTGGCAGATTATATGATCAGGACGCTCAAACTGTGTCAAAGACAAATTTACTGCCGCCTGATCTTTCCTCCGCACAGGTCGACAACCCCATCAATCCAGGAGACTGGGTCTACACCAAGGTCATCAAAAGAAGGAACTGGGCCAGCCACGACGGGAGGGACCATTCCGAGTCTTGCTGACTACACATGTTGCATCCAAGGTTGCAGGACCCACAAATGCATTGACGACGACTGCTCTCCAGGAGGAAACTGGATGGGAGCTTTGGACATCACCGCTGTGTGCCAGGATGAGAGAGCCGTTTTCAAGGTGTAAGGGCTCTACTACCAACATAGCTGCACCATCGGACGGGACCTACTTCATCCAGAAGTTCAGAGGCACTGCCTCACCTGCATCCTATGAGTGCACGTGCCTGTTCAGTACGGATCATGGTTTTGTGGTCACGAGAGTTGTCCGATGCTGCCTGCCAACTGGACACGAGTGTGTGCGCCGGTGTGTGTGACAGACCTCACCTACAGACTAGAACATCATCAGCTGACGAAAACACGGGCACATATACAACTTCTTAGACGTGACAGTTGTGATAATGATAATGAGACGTGGATTGCGTAGATGCTGTTCTGTTGAGCATGTTTTACAGAAACTTGATGATTTGACCACCGAAAATGCTTCGCAAGTGATGGATACAATGATGTACTGTTTCTGTGTTTTTCTTTTTATTTTTTATTGATAGCATTCTGGTCGCCTGTGGCACAGGGGCCGTGTAAGAATTTTCCTGCTAATGACATCTGGCCAGTAGGTTTTTCGCTTACACAATAAGTTTGATCTGGGGTGTTGAGGTAATGCCTCATCTTCACTGGAAAGTGTTGCTATCATTGTTTGTTGTTTTTATTTTTACTATTCTTCTTTCTTCATATACATATATATGTTTTTTTTTCTTACTTGTCTTTGTTGTTTGGGGTGACATAATCATATGATAAAACAGGAGGGAGATGTTAGGGTTTTCCAGGTTATGTTTATCGTAGGATTATGTTGGAATGTAACCTGTAATAATTACCCTCGCCTGTCCTGTCTTAACAAAAGTAGTAGAACAAAGTGCTAAGATCTTTTGAACTGATTGACTAGCTGCAGAGGAAGCAATCAAAGTTGTTTTGTTCACACAACATCGTGAAGGACCCCCTGCTGTGCTTTGATCAGCCAGGGGCTTCGGCCATTTGTCTACTCTGACCCCCACTTTCACCCCCACTCTGTTTCTCTCAATAAAAATGCTCCTGCAAGAGGCCTGAGTCAGACTTCATTCGATCATCGCTGTTCAGACAGCGACGAATGGACTCTCCACCTGCAGGTGTCTAAAAGAACTTGCTTGTCTCCCTTGTGGTTCTTGCAAAATAAGTTGGAGTGAGCAAATCTCTAACACATGCATCAAGCCTCTTCTCAATGGCAAGGCCCGATTATCCTCACTTGATCGCATATGTGCTTGCAAAAAACGACGACGTGGTTGGACTTGATGAGGCTCGACGATTTTTATTCTACATATTTATTTATGGGGTGGTTGACAGACAGGGTTTCCTCAGATACATCTTCCAAAAGCAACACATTTTAAAAAACAAAGTTCTTTTGTATTGATGCTGCTGGATAACATCCACCCCGTCAACAGCAATTGATGCGCTCATCCATCCCAAGCACTTCTGCTCACAGGCTAAAATGTTCTTTGGGGTCTGCCACCTCATTTTTGGCCCAACTGGGAGAGCTGCAAACATACACACGCACACACACACGCACGCACGCACGCACGCACGCACGCACGCACGCACGCACGCACGCACGCACGCACGCACGCACGCACGCACGCACGCACGCACGCACGCACGCACGCACGCACGCACGCACGCACGCACGCACGCACACAGGGTGTTCAATTTGGTTTTCACACGTCAGAAGGCCACAAGTTGAAAAGTTTTTACCCAAAAAGAAAAAAAAAGAAAGGGGGGGCTGCAACTGACCTGTTTGAGGAACTGCGACGCATTGAACAGCTCACTGCAGCCGTAAAGGATCTTCTTGCCTGCTTTTGACTGACACACAGACACACGTCAGTACGGTGAGTCGTGTGCGTGTGTGCGTGTGCGAGTTCACATACCCTGGCGTAGTCCACCAAGTTCTGGTACTCAATGTAGTTTCCGCCACCCACCACAAAGACGATGGCCTCGAAGACAACAAGGTCATGAGTGTGATACGCAACACTAACTGGCTTTTTCCCTTCTGGAGAATTTCTGAAAAGCTTTTTACAAACTGAAATGTTTGCATTGACCTGATTTTCTGTTTGACTTTCTTCTTGCTGCATTTTACCTTTGCATCCAGAAATACAGCATTTTTTCAAATTGAACTTTTTGCCTTCTCATTCATTCCCTTTTGCCACAGAATTACTTTTTCATTTTTACACAACTAGAATTGGTTAATCTACTATTTTTATATCCAATTTGACATTTTCTCCTCCTTTCTTTCAGAAATGTTTACATTTTGTACATTTTTTTAAAATCTATTTGCTTTTTTCACACTGCTTGTTTTTTTCCTTCAAAAATATTTCAGTTGTCTCGTTGTCATCCGGCTCACATTTCTTGTCCTTGGCAAGGCATTTACAATTCAGTCAATGGATGAACGTATCGGTCAAAAACAGATGGACTCACCTCCTGGAAAGGGTTCTTGTTCCTGGGAATGGAGCTGCGGACGACGCGAGGGAGACATGACATTGCTGTGATGTCGTCGCGGCGCTAAGAGCAAGCGCTTGCGCGTGCGCTACCTTTCGCTGCCACGCAGCATCTTTGGGTCAAAGTAGCGATAGTCGTCCGTTTCCTGGAACGGGAAGGAAAAAAATACACACGACGAAAATTATTGGCAGCCAGGAGGTGGAGCCTCACGATCCAAGGTTAAGATGGGTTAGTGTGAGCACAGCAAGTCAAGCGGGGAAAAAATAAGCGTGTCGGTACAAATTATTTCGCTCGTGTCTTCCTTTCAACAAGCACAACAACCGCTTTGTGTGTGTGTGTATGTGTTACACTCACAGCGTGCGACTTCATCTCCATCAGGTTGTCGAGGACTCGCGTCACTGGGAGGTTCTGAAAGTGATAACACATCGTTAATAGCGACGCAAGGTGAATTGTTAACTTCAACAAAGAGACAAGAATCAGGAAAGCAGAACTATTTCCTTTCCTTCCAAATGGAAAAAAAGGGCCTCTTCTGGAGTCAATCATCATTAATCTTGAACAAAATTGTAAAGAAAGATATTGAGTGGAATGTTTTGGAAACGAGACATCAAGGTGATGTGATCAAGAGATTACATCATTGCGGGCAACGGCAGTGGGCCGGTGGAACAATGAACGGTGAGGCGGCGTGGAAACGACTTGCGCAGGTGTTTGCTTGCTGACTCACGTGCTGCTTGAGCACCAAGTTCTTCACTCCCTCCATCACCAGCTGAGAACCGCTATTCATCACTCGTGAGAAGAGTCTGAGCAGGAGGAGGAACGGAGTACAAGCTCAGGCTGGAAATCGGGTTCACTTTGGCTATTTGAAGAAGGTACCCCATGGGCTTGACTCCGCTGTTGCCGTAGTTAGCGGGGGTGGTGGACATCTTGGTGAAGGCCCTGCGCAGCGAAGACACAAATCAAAGCGTGTCAGCGGCATTTGTTCTCATAAAGGCATCACAGCGGACCACGCATCTATCCGTCCAATTTTTTTGCAGGTTTGACAGGAAAGCCCACACACGGCTCGGAGGGGGAGGCCTGCAGACGCTCTTTTTGGCTGCAAGGGTTTGTAGCATCAAAAGGAGCAATTCGATGACAGGCTGGTTAGACGGGCTTCGGGGTTTCCTGAGGACACGTTTTGAGGGAGGGCACACCGGGTTGTCCGCTCTCTATCTCCACCCGCCAACTCGTCTTTCCAAGATCATCCTCCGGGAAAAGCGCAACTTAATTTCCATGCGGCCACGTGGGGGAGTTGGGGGGGGGGACAAAGCAGGAGGCATTGCTCATAGAAGGACGCAGGCACAGAGACTCACTTCCACTGTTTGATGTAGTTGAGGGGCGACAGGTCACAGCCGGCATCCAGCATGGCCCTTTTGTACTGCTCCACGTCAGACTGGGGGCACACAACAAACAAATGCAACAAACAAAGTCGTGCTGGTATCATTGCAGCCACGGCAAGGGCAAAACAAAAAGGACCAGTGCAAAAACAAAAGAGCGGCAAGGGAATATTCCGTCGTACTTAGAGAAGGTTTGGACTGGAAAAGGACGAGCACGATTTACGACATGGCCGCTGTCATGGCCGGCCGCCGCCGGGCCTGCGATCGCCATCAGCGCGGTTGCTCTAGCGCAGGGGTAGGCAGACAGACAAGACACACGCACGCACACGAGACAGATTCCCTGGCAGGCACACACGGAGAGAGCTCGGTTCAATATTCACCTCGTCGCTGATTTTGTTTTTCTCCTAACTTACCTTTGCTGAAAAATAGTTGCCGTTTTGTGCTCAAGCAAAACACATCGAAGTGAAGCGCTTCCTTTTGACAAAAGGAGTGCTTTACTGCCATTGTGTGGCACCTTGGTGCCAACAAATGATGTCAGAGTGAAGACGGAAGCTTGTTTTGGACAAAAAGGGCTCTTTGATAAAAGTGCCAAGGAACTAGGTTTAGGGTTTCCGTTACACAAAAGGAGTGCTTTGCCGCCATCTTGCAGCATCTAGCTGCGAGGGGATTACTAATTGAAGACGTAATCAAAGCAGTTCCTTTGAAACAAAGGCTCACTTTAGCATCACCTTGCAGAATCTGCAGGGACACATGCTGAAGCGCCTGAGAAATTTCATTACGATAAAAGTAGTGTTTTGCTGCCATCTGGTGACAACTCTAAACCTGTCAATTGTTTGTGGCTTTTGCTGCATGCAACAATTTTGACTGATTTTAAAAGTCTAAAAAAAATTAATTTTAAGCTTGTCGGTGGCGATACCTCAGAAGGAGGCTGCTGAGCTGTGATGAAGAAGATGAGGAAGAGTCGCATCTTGTCTTCCGGAGTCCCCGCTGACGAGCAACAACAACATGGTGGCATCAACAACAAGGCGCTCAGACCGAGCCGCGAGTGTGCGCACGTACCATCCGGGTCACTGATGATGTCCAGGAGAGATTTGTCCAAAGTCGACTTGCTCATCAGTTTTTCTTCATACTCAAAATAAACATCTAATTTTCGGCTCTGAAAACACACAAGGGCACGACACGTCACGGCGCGTACTTTACAGGTTAGGCACGCGCGTGCATGTCGGTACCTTGATGTGATCCAGCACGGCCGTGGCCACGTTGGTGTGCAGATCAATCAGGCGTTTCTTCTCCAGCAGCTCGGGCAGAGAACTAGACAAACACCAAACTTAGCCACCCTGCGCACATAGTCTTGCTCTCGACATAACAATTGTCACAGGCATCGAGTCGTTATCATCTGAGCGATACAAAACTGTGACGCTCTTTTTCGCCATCAAATGTATGTTTCGTATGCGTGTAGGTTTTACATTGCCCCCTGGGTGAGGAGAAAAGCAGCGCAAAAGGCGTTGAACAGTAGGCCCAAAAACTTGCTGCATTTGGTGCTGCATGAAGGCATTCCCATGGGGATGGGTTAACTTGCTCGCGAATAAGGAAGCTGGGAGCAGGCCACGCACCTGACGGCCGACGTGAGCTTGGCGGTGTTGTCGGACAGCATGCTGATGGCGCCCTCGTCCTCGCCCTCCAGGCCCTGCCCGCACAGAGAGCTCAGCCGGCGGCGGCAAGGGGACAGCACCCGCCCACCCGGGGTTTCTCACCATGATGCTCTTCAGATGTTTGACCTCGTCCTCCTGCGCCCGGTACGCGTCTAGCTCCTCCTGGACTGACTCGGCCACCTCCGGAAAGGGACTGCCGCCGCTCGCGGGCATACGCGGTCAGAAAAGGACTCTGCTCTCCCTTCGCTCCCCGGCCACTCACCTGCCCTTGTGCTTTTGCCAAAACTTGTCGGCGGGCGTCAGGTCGTACGTGCGGCGGCTCTTCTTTTTGGGTCTGGCGCCGGCGGGGGACGCCTCGGCCACCGCGCCCTCCTCCAGCACCACCCAGTTGAGGTGGAAGTCCTGGCGGGCAGTTCAACAGTCAAAATATAATTTTAGTGGACTTATCATTCATCATAATCAAAACACTTAACAGACGGCTCACCATGACGTCATGGATGAGCGCCTGATATGTCCATGTGTGGTGAAGGGGTGTGGCCATGTCCATGTTGCGGTCAGCCAGGACGAACAGCGGCCTCTGGAAGCTGCGTGCGAGAGGAGCACAAGCGTCACAGGAGCCGCTGCTGGCAAGAAATGTGTGCTCACCTGAACTGCCCGGCGGCCATGTTGTCTCCCGTGAACAGGCTGTTCCTGGCGTCGCGGAGGTTTTCACGCAGCTTCTTGTCCAGCTTCTACGAGACGGGGTGGGGTGGACGGTGAAATGAATCAAAAGGTCACGCATCCATTTCAGACAAACGGGTCTGGATCACTTTGTCCCAATGTGGAACTGGACCAAAACCGACTGACTCGCTCCGTTTCCTCTACGGTAATGGAGCCCCGATGGTTGTGACCGACCACAAGCTTACAAGACAGGTCTCTGGTTCTCTGGGTGTCCATCCGAGATGTCACCGGGTTCCGACCTGAGTTCGACCACGCTCTCGCGGATTTTTGCCTGCAAAAGAGGCTGAAAAGCGCACGGCGCCGGTCAACTCACCACGGCAACCATCTCGGCCGCGTTGCCACGGGGACACCGGATGACAGGCACAGCGCCTGCGCGAGCACAGGGCGCATTTGTCGTCAAGGTCAGGGCGAGGGCGGGTCGGCGGCTGGCGAGGACGCACCAAGGGTGACGAAGAAGCAGAAGAGGCTATCCACGATGGTGTCCATGATGGCCTCTATGTCGGCATCCTGTGCGTCTGCCCGGTTGATAGCTGCAGGGTGATGCGGCACAATGGCGCCAGTGAGCGGGCGGCAGCAGCCAGCAGTGGTGAGGCGCTCGCGTGACGACGTAGCAGCAAAGCGGCACCGTGATACGAGATGAGCTCCTTGTTTTGATGGCACAGGACAAACATGTCGTCCTCGAGCGTGATGAAGTTCAGGTACTGGTCGTAAACCTGAAGCAACCAAAAAAGGTCCAGTTAGCCAATGCCATTACAAAAGAAACATTTGGGTCCAAATAATAACAGGAGGCTGCCGAGGTTGTATCGCATTTTGTTCATCCTGAAATTTGTGAGTGATAATCGATTAAGGGTAAGCGTGGCAACCTTGGTGATCTGGCTGACGGCATTAGCGGCCAAGGCAGCACCGGCGATGTCCTCCAGTTTGCTTCGGCTGATGGCCGAGATGAAGTTCAGGTAGTACGATTCGTACAGCTGGTTCCTCAGGTCCTGCACCCGCGCACACACACGCATGCACACACGGAGCCGGATCAGAAGTCTGCTGACATCAACTCAACTTGGGAGTTTTCACTTGCGAGACGTCGCTCGCTTGATCAACAAGCAGTCCGATAATCGGACGCAAAATGACGGCGTGCTCAAGGAGCGGGCCAAGACCAAATAAGGCGCAACCGGAGCCAGCTGCGCCCATTCGCGCCATATGGCGATGCCAGTGTGTAACCTCATGAGGGGAAAAAAATTGCGTCTTGAGTTTGATGCTCATTTGAGACCTGCCACAACTCAAGGTTGGGTTGCCGACGCGGCTCACTGAGTGCCAAAAGGTTGGCAACGTTCCACTCGAGAGACGCAGGCGCCTGCGCCAGCACCTGACACATTCTGTCGACGTTCTCCTCCGAGGGCATGACAAAGTATATGGCCGGCACGTCGGGAATGGGATCTCGGTCCGAGTGGAGCAAGCTGAAGGCACAAAGGCAACGAGATGTCGATGGCGGGGCGAGGTGAGGTGCGCCCGCCCGACGGCATCTCACAGGTGCAGGGTGACGCCCATGTCCCGCAGCTCTTTGACAGACAGCAGAGGTGAGATTATGTCCTGGCCGAAGCGGTCGTAGATCAGCACCTAGGAAACAAACGCAAACTTGTCTCGATGTGTCTTTCGCCACACTCAAACTGCCATCCGATGGAGTTCGCCCGCTTCGCTCCTAAGTGAAGTTCACATGCTCGAGTCGGTTTTTGATGACTTTGGTTTGTTAGTTTGTGTGTCATTTTGTGTTTGTTTCTTACCTTCCATACTGGCTCGGACGTGGCGTTCTTCACGGGAGGAGTGTTGAAGTTCAACATGCGCCTCAGAGCCACTGGACGGCAACCGCGAGAAAAGACACAACACGTGAGCAGACATATCAATTGAGACGCGCCGAGACCCTGCTCGGGTTGGCTCTATTTTGCTACACTTTGTTCGATGGAACTTAGGTTAAATTTAAGAGAAGTTCGGGGAATAGAGTCAAGGGAAAGGTTCGCATTTCCGTTCGGGACGATCAAGCGTTGCTCTCCTCCAATGTGCAGCGGAGGCAGTCAATTTTGGGACACGCACGACGAGCTAAGCGGCAACTTTTGCTTACGCTTTCATCCTGGAAGTTTCTTTGCCATCTCGATGACTTCAAATCTTTGGAGACGAGACGTCAATGCGAAATACGGGGGAGAGCGCCAGGGAACAGAAGCTAATTCTATATGGCGGTCCATGAACGCTTGTTTAGATTACGCGTCCGTCTTAATTGACAGTTTAAAAGTCAAGAGTGCGCCACCGGCAGCAGATGACTGATGACAAGTGATTTGAAAATTTACGATCGGAAGACACGTACCTGTCTGCTTGTCGCGCACCGATGCCGCCATCTTGGATGTTGTGGACTGTCGGTGACGTGTCTCTCAGCACAAAGAGGCATTAATAGGAGAAGGCGCCACTCTGACGCAGTTTGACGAAACCATCGCGAGAGACGACCGAGAGGAGTTATTACTCCGCTACCTTTTGAGTGAACGACGTTGAACGCGACCGATTTGTCCCCCCCCCCAGTCAATTTGGCTGAATTATTCCAAAATGATATAGCGTGATTGTCAGCACCGTGAAAAACAAACATTTGAATCATAAACATATGTATCAAAGGTCTTTCTTGTAGTCCTTGGAGGAAAATTCAAACTTTGGAGGTCTTCACACGGGAAGAATCTGAGTACAAAAGCCAGTTCAACAAAACAAGCAAGCAAGGAAGGATTTATTTGAATTAAGAGTTGTATTTTTCCAAGTTGATACTGAAGTCACAATTTAACAAGTGAACAATGTCACTGTGGAACATTATTCTCTTCATGCTACATCTTAGAGCGCAGGTGTCAAACTCAAGGCCCGGGGGCCAGATACGGCCCGCCACATCATTTTATGTGGCCCGCGAAGACAAACTGTGCATCAAATTCGTGTGTCATTACTAGAATTTCAAATTGTGTTCACTTTTAATCATAATTTAATCAGTTTGTTTTGTAGCTTTTACTGTATGAGGTGCTCATACATTTATTTGGGTTGACAGTCATGATGGCCCTCCAAAAGAAGCTATGACTACAATGCGGCCCGCGAAAAAAATTTGTTTGACACCCCTGTCTTAGAGTAATAAAAAAAACTTAATTGTTAAGAAACTGTGATGGTGCAACGTTGCCAGGAAGAAGCTGCGTATGGTGGCAAACGGCCGGGCTGGTAGGACGACTTGACGGGCAGGAGGAGGGGGTTCTCCTCGAGCTGGCTCTGCGGGAAGAGGCCCTGCTTTGGCCGCGTTTTGTCCTCCTCCTCCTCGTCGTGTCGGCGGTGAGGCCAGAGGAGATAGATGGAGGGAGTCGGTGGGAGGCTGGCGGTGTCGGTGAACCGGTGGCCAAGAGGAGGAGGTCTCGCAGGAAGATGGTGCTGCGGCGGCTGGCTGCTGGAGAAACAAATGCAATGTCAAAGAGGGGATGCGGTGCGTTGGGGTGTGCTGGAGAGGCCTGCATGTCCGTGTGAAGCGGCTACACTCATGTGGAGAGACTATTGTTGTGCTGTGGGATTAGGGTAATTTGCCAGCAGGAACAAGGGGGGGATGAGGCATATGCAAGGGCTTCTACAAGTATGTCAAGGTGGAGGAAGTCGTGTGGACATAAGACGGCTGAAAAGGGCCTTGAAAGGGGCGTCGGCTTTGTTCACCTTTCCTGTCAGTGGACTTTGCGCATTCGGGACAGGTCCAGTCGGCGGCGTCCACCTTGAGCCCAGAGCACTTCCTGTGCGTCCCCCTGGACCCGCATAGCAGGCATCTGATCACTGTGAACCACCTGAGCGTCGTGGCAACGGGGAGAGAAGATTACGACGACTTTTAGAGCGACGTCGCGGGAATGCGGCGACCTCCGGCGAGGCGGACTCACCCGGTTTTGGCGGAATGCGCACGTCCGTTGGTGCAAACACAGGCACGGGCGTCGCAGTGCATGTAGACCTCCAGCAGGTCGGCGTAGGCGTTGGCCTCCAACTCCCACGATGCGTCTCTGCACCGCAACCACAGCAATGGTACTACACTCAGAAGGTGGCTACATCTAATGGGGAAGTGTGACGACGCCCGATGTCGATTATGCGGTGAAGAGGAAGAATCCGCCGAACACCTCTGGCTGCGGTGCCCTGCGCTGACGTCAGAACGGTACTACCGAGAGCTTGGTTCCTCCTTCAGTGAACTCTCCAGCCTCCCTAAAGCAAGCCTCGCGCTTCTGAGGATTATCCTCAGGGGCCTCGAGTGACTCACAGACAGACAGACAGACCACAGCAATGGTCTGCAGGCGTCTCGGCTTGCAGCGTGACCTCGTCTCGCATTGCCTTCGCCAGCTGTGCGCTTGTGTTGCTCGGTGCGCCGCTTTGGCTTTTGCCTGCCTGCCATCGCCTGTTGCATTTCCGTCGCTTGTGCATCCCGTATCGTGTTGTGCTGCCTCGTTCTCGTGCAGTTTTGTCCTGTGTGTTTCTATGTCATGCCTTTTGATGCCTGGCGATGTCTTGGCTGCTGTTTTTTTTGCCAGTTGTCAGTTTATGTTGCCGTTTTTTTTTTATGTGCTATTTGATGCTGTGTTGTTATGGTGGTCCTCTAGTTTGTGTTTTTTTGCGCGGTGTTGAGTTGCGTACCTCTCGGGGATGTAGATTCCCATGCGTAGCATCTCCCGCTGGTACTCGTCCTTGTTATTGCACAAGGCGCATCTGAAGAAGAAGAGGCCAGCGCTGTGCGCTTGCCTCTGACGTGGACGTAATGTCACACAGCTGCCAGGCGCGTCCACAGTGAGGGCGTCAGTCTGCGGACGGGCGAGCTCACCTGCACGCAGTCTCTGTGGAACCAGCCAGCGCGGCAGGACGGACACTTGAGGACGCCGTAGGACAGGTCGCCGTCGATGGCATCCAAGCACACGGAACACGACTGAGGCGGGCTCGGGTTTGAGCTCACGCATGCAGACTGGGACGGGCTGTGGTTGGGACAGTAAGAGCTGCGGACAGATGGACAGAGAGTGGGACAAGCACATTTTGCGCTGCGCGAGGTCAAAGACGCGAGACTCACGGGAAGTTTTGGGTAAACTGCGAAACAAACCCACTGTTGCGTCCGCACGGGAAATGCACCGTCTTTCGGCAACTTTTCACGTTGCAGCCCACGCATGCGCCCTTCTTCCTGCACGCGCAGCACGTCTACAAGACGCAACAAGTAAGGCTCAACTGCCGGGCCAGCGGCGACGCGGCAAAGCAAACCGACCAGTTGCGCCGAGCGGCGGACCTCCCGCTTGATGTCGGCCACCAGGAACCCCAACACGCCCTCGCTATCTTTGCCCCGCTGGTAAACGCCGCACGACGTCAGCTGCGAGGAGAAGCGCACAGAGTCAAAATTCTGGAAGAGGTCTTGGTTCTTTGTCTATGAAGGAAGGGCTTCTCGGGGCAACGAAAGCGCAACTCGATGCTGACCAAGCAGAAGTAGTGCACAGAGATGTTGTCCTCCCGCAGGGTGAATTTGTCCCCAAACAAGGCGGGGTCATCCTCACAGCGTCGGCAGAGAACGCAACCTGGGAGATACCATGCAACATTGGGTCCGAGCAGGAGGGGAAAAAAATTAAGAGGGAACTAAATTTAGTACAAACATACTCAACTCAATACAATTATCCCATCTAAAATGAAATAAACTGAGTAAAGGATGAAGCCAAAAGCAATCGACGCGACAAAATTTAGTCAAATGCAAAATTGCTCATTCACAAAATAAATCCAAATCTGCTCAAAAGGAACCAAGACAACAATAAGGGCAGTACTAAAAGAAGCCAATTAAAAAACAAACCAAAAAAAAAAAGCTTCAAATCTAAGTCAAAAGTAATAAAGGGAGTTGTTCGTAGTCTTCCCTCGTTCCATACTTACACTGGACCAACATTTCGCTGCTGGTGACCGCTTTGTGCCTTCCCAAGCGCCTGGCTTTCTTCTTCATGTTGTTCTTCTCCAGGGTCAGCGGTCACACAATTGTTGGAAAACTCAAGTCTGATGCTGCAGACAACAACAAATGCATTCGTACATTCACAGACACAGCAAGGCTGCCAAAATAGACATATCTATTAAATAAACTTCAAATCATGACTAATTGCAAACACTCACAGCTAACTGAAGCTAGACACTCTCGTCTAAAATGGGATTTTGGAGCAATACATCAGAAATGTTTCATTTATTGACAAATGAAAGCCACTGCTTCTCGCTATCCGTTGACATGACGAACATTCTTTGGTTTAACGCGAGAAACCGTGCAAAAGCTGCCCAAACCGAAACAAAAATGTCGGTGGAATAAGAGTGAGTGGACCTACGTCAAGGCTCAGCGCGTGATTTAGAAGTTTGCAATGATTTTTTATGTCGCTCTGTTGTCTTTTCTGGACTTGCGGTGTTCTTTCTGATGGCTAACTCTTTTGAAAATTCGCTCTTTCAAAATAAGATACGTCATTTCCGCTTCCGCCCCTTTCCTTGAAGAGGGGCATTCTCTCGTCCCTTGCGTTCACCGCCTTTCGAATGAGTGTATTGCATTCTTTTTGAAGATGTGTCTTTTTTGTATTTTAAAATAGTCGTCTCTTCTTCATACAACAATTTTAGTTTTAGTTTACGCGGCGGGTTCCCGTTCCTTTTTAACGTGTTTTATCGTGAAAAGAAAAAAAAAGAAATACATTTCAGCTTCCTTTTTGAGGAAAACGACAGAGAATTGAATCCCTTGTACTAATACAACAATTTAAACAGATTTTTTTTAAAAATCATCATATTTATGACATTTTGAATGCTAAATAATATTATCTGGACGTAAAAGACCGGGCAAACAGGTGGAGGATGCGGCCAACATTAGGCTGCACTACATCCTGCGCCACCTAGCCACCCCAGGGACGTGCGCCAGGATCCTGTTGGTGGACTAAATGGCATTGGAATGGAAGTTCAACAATTTAGCCACCAGATAGCGCTGCCAATTCGAAATAGTCGAACTGAACAACAAACATGACGCCAGCGGTGAAAAGAATGAAAAGCTATTAATATTGTTTTAATAGAGTGGACAAACCTGGGTGAACGGATAGACCGCTAATGGACCGCTTTTAGACGACAAAATGCTCACAGGGATCGTTGGCGCTCGTTTGCTCGTCGTGAAAATATAATCTTTTCTAAGAGATTATTACGAGGTGCCCTCGCGTCTAATATATTTGCATTATATTTAAAGGACTCTTGTCTTGGAACATCGACTGTTTTTGCTTTTAAAGTCATTTTCTTATGCATCTGGAGTATCCAGAAGCCCACCAGAACAGGATCGAATGATTACAGACGTGTCGCCCTGACATCTGTGGTCATGAAATCCTTTGAGAGGCTAGTGTTGAGCCACCTGAAGGACATCACGGGCCCTCTGCTCGACCCCCTGCAGTTTGCCTGCCGGGCAAACTGGTCGGTGGATGATGCGGTCAACATGGGACTGTGCTATATCCTGCGCCACCTAGACACCCCAGGGACGTACGCCAGAATCCTGTTTGTGGACAACAGCTCGGGGTTCAACACCATCACTCCCGACATCCTCCACCAGAAGCTCATCCAGCTCGCGGTGCCTGCCTCCACCTGTCAGTGGATCACCAGCTTCCTGACCAACAGGAAACAACATGTGAGGCTGTGGACCATCACATCCGACACCCGGACTATCATCACTGGCGCCCCCTAGGGGTGCGTACTCTTCCAACTGCTCTTCTCTCTCTACACCGATTGCTCCTCAGGCGACTCTTCTGTGAAGCTCCTGAAGTATGCAGACGACACCACTCTCATCTGACTGATCCGGGACGGTGACGAGACTGCGTACACACAGGAGGTGGAGCGGCTGGTCCACTGGTGCAACCAAAACCACCTGGAGCTGAACCCGCTCAAGACCGTGGAGATGACAGTGGACTTCAGGCGAGACCCTTCGCCACTTCCACCCGTCAGCATCCTCAGTAATGCTATCACCTGGGATCCACAATCTCCTGGGACCTGAAATGGACCGGCCACTTTGTCCTGAAGAAGGCCCAGCAGAGGTTGTACTTTCTGAGACAGCTCAGGAAGTTCAACTTGCCACAGGAGCTGCTGAAGACCTTCCACACTGCCATCATCCAGTCTATCCTCTGCACCTCCATCACTGTCTGGTTTGGATCGGCCACCAAACAAGACAAGCACAGACTGCAATGGACAATCAGGTCTGCGAAAAAGATAATCGGGATCAACCGCCCATCTATCCAAGACTTGTACCTGTCCAGGACCAGGAAACGTGCAAGTAACATCTCTGCAGACCCTTCTCACCCAGGTCCCAGTCTGTTCAAACTACTCCCCTCCGGACAGCGTTACAGAGCACCGTACGCCAAAACCAGCAGACACAGGCACAACGTCTTCCCCCAGGCTGTTGCTCTGATGAATTCACACCACTCAGAGACTCAGAGACATCACTGTGCAGTAACATCCTGCTCTCGCCACTTAAATGTTGTCAGTCACTTAAATTTCGTACAGAGGCTGAGATCAACCGGAGTCAAATTCCCTGTTTGGCATGCACAAACTTGGTCAATAGTAGGATAGTAGGAAACGCAATTTTGATCTCTTTGTGTGTTTTGACATGTGAAGAAATTGACAATAAAGCAGACTTTGACTTTGATTCGGATCCGTTGAAGCGGGACAAACTAAACAAGGTAACGAATGCATCCCCAAGAATAAAACAGGGCCTTTGACGCAATTCATCTGATACAACTACTCAAAATACACCCACAAAAAGTGAAAACAGAGCGCACAACTCCAAAATCAGCAGAAAGACTGACGCTAATGCGCTAATGCTATGAAAACGAGTGCAGAATACAGTTTATTTTTGTGTAATCTCAAACTTACCAAACTGTCCGTCGTTTCCGTAGATTGAAGGAACTGAACCATCAACGAAATGAAGTCTTTCAGCAAATCCTTCTCTATATCAGGGGTCACCAACCTTTCTTAAACCGAGAGCTACTTCCTCGGTACTGATTAAGGCAAAGGGCTACCAGTTTGACACAGACTTCTGAAATAGCCAATTTGCTCAATTTGGCTTTCACTGTGGTATTATTGTCATTTCCAGTTCACATGTGTGATTTTAACAAGAATAGCAAAAATACAGTCAAACCTTGGTTTTTGACCACAATCCATTCCAAAAGGCGGTTCGAGAAGCGAATCGGTCGAATTCCGAATCTATATTTCCCATTACAAATAATGGAAACAATTTTAATCAGTTTCAAGACAAAAACGCCAAATATAAGCATTTTTTAAATTGTGCATATTTGTCCGATCTTGCAACTGCAGCGCACCGCCGAACGCGCAACCGTAACGTGTCGCCCACCGCGCAACTGCACCGCGCTGGTCGCATTATTGTGACAGAGCCGTCGCTGAAATTTAGAAAATATTTTTCAAGTCCTGATGTACCTTCCAAAATTTAAGTGGACCTCAGTGCGCAGGGAGCTTAATTTGGTCCAATCGCTCAACCGCAGGGCGCCGGGCGCTCACTGCCGCATTGCTTTAAGAGCGTCTATGTGTTTTAGGATGACTTTACTGCTCCCACTTGCTTTCTTTGGAGGCATGATTAGGGGTTAATACAATCCTCAAAGTAACGAAAATACAATAACAACGGAGTCAGTCGGCATCCGGGCCGCGCGGTCGGGTTTTCTCGGGTCCTCCCGGCTCATCTCGCGAGGTTCTACCTCTGAATTTTGTTTGACAACCGAAGAATTAAATCAAGATTTTTCTGTTAGAATTCCGATTTGTTCGAGAACCAGGACGTTCGAAAACCGAGGTTTGACTGTAAAATAAATAGATGCAGCTCACTGACAAGTGCCGCTATTTGAACTAATTTTAGAACAGTCCTGCGGGCGACTCATGCGGTCCTCACGGGCGACCTGGTACCTGCGGGCAACGTGTTGGTGACCCCTGTTCTATATTGACAAAAGATTTCTGAAACACTCCTTAACAGGCAGGACTTTGTCCACAGACGTGGGAACACTGCATGAAAAATGAAATTTGACCAGGCACTCCTTGGAGGTTCTGATGTTGTGCAATGATTTGTGTGGATTTGTGTGGAATATTTTGATCTCTCCACCTCAGCCTTCTTGAGTTGTTTGGACTACAAAAGTCTCGCTGAGTTATAAACAAGCGAATACCTCTTAAACATGGCAGATTCGTGAATCCGCCATGTTTATTACTCGGATTTCCGTTTGGCAATACCCATTACCTTGTTTGGTTTGCCCCGCCCCAACGGATGTGTTGTAAAATAAAAAAAACGTCATAGAAAACAGAGAAATCTGAACAGAGTAAAAAATAGCCTCCCAAAACGATCGTAACAGTATCTCTGTAGCACCCGGAGGGATATATTACACTTTTCTACACTCCTGCATAGTCCAGATACACAAGAACATGACTTTTAAAGCATAAAAAGCTGATTTCCCATGATATGTGTTCTTTTAACTATGGGACAACAGAGCGGGACAAGAACCTTGAAATGATGTACAATACTTTGATCATTGCTCCAAAACAGTTCATATACACATACATGTAGAAAACACTGTTTTTTTCAAATTTAATTAACAAGGCTATATGTCTTCACATCTTAAAATCTCTTGCTGAGTTACCGTAGTGGGTTGCCTGGTGACCAAATGGTCAGCTGTTCAAATCTTGGCTGCTTTTGCTGCCGAGTCTTGCAAGTGACACCAGCAAAACCAGTATGACAAGGACCTTCAAAACCATGTTTTGCTTTTAAGCAGTGTGAGCAAGAAGTTGGTTTTGGTTTCAAAAAGGTGGGTTACCTCTGCCCTAAATGAAGCTCATCCAGCCTGTGAGTGACACGCCCCTAAAACGGTTTAAAGTGTACTGTACTAGCCAACCACAAAATGGCAGCAAATCACTACATCTGCCTAAATAAAGCTCCTCAACTCACTTTAACAGTTCCAAAGCCAAGATGCAGTGAGAACAAAAACAGCAAATAAGCGACTTTTTCAGCAAATAAAAAGACGAGAGTCTCTCCCCAAAAATCTGCTGATGGCAAACTTGCTAATTTTGTGTTAAACCGAAAATTTCAAGCGAGCGGGCAGCGTCGCAAATAAACACAGGTGCCTGTTGTCGTCGAGCGTCAGTCAGGGTGCATGGACGCGAGCGTCTAGTCCTCGCCGGGATCATACTCAGCCTCGGCGTGCTTGCGATGGGCTGGCGGCACTAGGTGTGGGGGCAGCTCGGCCGGCAGCTCGTAGCCCTCCAGCTTGACCTTGATGAGGTGCTGAGCCAGCGCAAACTCCTCGTCGTCCAGGCTGCCATCCTGGTCGCAGTCAGCCAGCTTCCATATCTTGCCCAGTACAGTGTTGGGCAGCCGGGAGTTCATCATCTCCTTCTTGGCGTTGACGCCGCTGATTTTGCCGTTGACGGGCATGAGCGTGTAGAAAATCTCGTCGTAGCGGTGCTTGTCCCGGCTGACAATCCAGTCCTCGGCTCCGTCGGCGCCGGCGCCGATGCCCTCGCCATAGCCGCGGCCGAAGGGGCCGTCCTGGGAGCCCTCGAAGGCGCCGCCCGAAACCATGGCAGGCGGCGCCTTGGTTTCCTCCTCGCGGATCATGGTCATCAGCCCGGCGATCTTGGACGCAAGCATCTTGTCCACGGACTCGATCAGCTTCATCTTCAGCGATGGGAATTTGCTGAAGTCGTAGTGCTGCAACATGTCCTGGAAGAGACATGCGCAGCTGTCATTGGGGCGCCGGTCCTATCCTTCGAACAGAACCCGTCTGCTTGATTCACCCCGGTGGCTGTGATATGTCCATCAGACCGCTACTGTGATTGCATGCCAAAGAAATAACTGCGCGCAAGTAAGCGTAGCCTGCCATTGACCGGGACGTTCGGCGGGCGTAAAAAGCAGGATTGAAGAGGAGTTGACGTTACACCTGTAGACTCACCACAGCGTTATTTTCAGCATGCCGATCTCAATGAAGAAATCAATCAGAGGATTTGGAATCATTATGGCGCTAAACCATTATCGACTCGTTGTCGAGTCATTCAATGCCCAATGAATCTTGACATCAGCAGCGGGGGGGCAGTCGAGCATTGCCCTCTACGTACCTGCATCTTGTTGACGTTAGGAAAGTCTCCAGGGCTGATGTGGTGCTCCCTCTGCAGGATGGCATAGATCTCAGGTAGCCTCGCGATAAGCTCCTCCTTCTTCTTCTCGCGCCCAAACAGCGATGGCATCTCCTTCTTGAGGTAGCTGATGATGTAGGCGTGCACCTGCCAAGCACACGGCCAGCGTCAATGCAAACGTGGGATGGTTCGGAGGCTCCTCTCTCCAACAGGAGACAGAGCGCAGAAAGGCGGTGATAACGTGTGGGCTGGCGTTGGCGGGGATATCGCATGACGCCGGCAGCGGAAACGGCATCGCACGCATTCCACAAACGTTTCCAATGTCACCCTCTGCATTCCACAGGTGGGGTAAGTCAGTATGAGATTCATTTCAAAATACTTGACGCACATTTGAGTGCGGTGCCCAAATATAGACATAAAGCGTAATGCTGTTTTTTCCCCGTTTCTGCTTGTGTCTCTGACGTCGAGTCCCCCCAAGCCACTTCATTGGAGCCGAGCGCCGCCATTCGTGTCAGTAATTGACTTGCTTAAACCTTTCCAGTTTTAACATGCGCCTATGTGACTTCCTTCCACCTCGCCATGCACTTCCTGTCTCACCTTGGCCAGCCTGGCCCTCTTGATGAGATCATTGAGCTTGCGAAGCGCCGCGTTCTTCGGAAGACTCTGGATGTCCCGGAAGAGGTCCTGAGACTCCGCCTCAAATAGACGTCTGAGGGCGAGAGTGAATTTAGCGAGAGGTCATGGGACGGAAACGCCTTATGGGAAGGTACCTGTTCTCTGTGTTCTGTAGGGGTTTGGCCCAGAAGGAGCCCAGATAAACTCGCACCACTTCCGGGGTGTTGATCACTTTGCCCAGAGACCACATGAGGGCGCCGTAGACACGCATCAGCTGCTGCGTGTCCACCTGCAACACGAGGGTGGGCAGGAAAAGGCGTTAAGGCTGCGGATGAGGCGAGGCAACGGACGCGAGGGAGAGCGGACCTGGTCGGCCTTGTTGAGGACCACCCTGATCTTGTCATCTTGTCCTTTGAGAGCTCGGATGGCCTCGGAGAACTCATCCGAGATGTCCAGTTTGTGGGCGTCAAAAAGCAGGATGATCCTGTCCACTCGCTCGCCGAACCAACGCAGAACCTCGGCAAAGTCGTAACCTGTTCACATAGGACGAGGAGCCTTTACGTTGACGTGCTTGGACACTGTAAAGCTGGAAAGCGCAAGCCAAAAAGTTCCCAATCTCTCCGAAGCACATCATTGATCAGGAGACTCACGTTCCAGACCCCTATACCCCGGCCCATCCAATCGAGGAAAAAAATCCACCTAGTAGTGCAGCTTTACTACAAACTTTCGCTTAGCCCCCCCGTCCCCACCCAAAACACACACGGGTCCTTCCCTTTGCCCCGTCAGGAGGCCAGAATACCTCCTCTTCATCATCAGCCACAAGCTGTCTTTGAACAGGCTAACCTAGTCCTTGACGTCTCCCCCGAGAAAGGACCCCAGAACTATACTGAGTTTCTCGCAGATGCAATAAGGGTGTGAAGTTGCCGTAGTTGCTTTAGGCGATTGCCCACCAAAGCAGCTTTTCTCCATCAATAAATGAAGGATGGCGGTGACAAGGGCGACGCCCTCGGGTGTCAGTTTCCTTCCGCGGTTTCAAGTGTGCATGTGCAGGATGCCGGGTGAAGACTTCATAGGTTCCATTTCCCCTTTTTGAGGAAATGTTTTTTGTCCAGCAATCTTGCTTCCTTTTTTAGTGTTGTGAAACAAAATCACGTGGCAACTGTCAACTTGACTCAAGAAAACCCGCAAAGGGCGCTCATTCATTCAACCGGCCTGCTGGTCACTATGGAAACACATCCTGGTGCCAATCAGGACGTGGAACTTGCGGTGTGAGACGCACGAGTCAAATGTCAACAAATGCTTCCAACTCGTGACACCATCACTCTTGACGGCAGAGTTGAGGGATTCGAGTCAAATTGTGACCCGAGTAGCACGGCCATTTTCAGACTTGGAAACAATCAAGGGCTCCCTTTAAGATTCCTTTTCATATTCGTACAAAATATGCCGTGACAAGAGTGACATTGTTGTTAGGGCGTGTACGTGTGTGTGAATCGGCTGAGCAGCGCTAAGTGTTTCCAGATTGCAGCAACGCGCCCCCCATCTCCACTCGTCCTCCCACCGAGACTCCGCCCGACTGGCTGAGGCCGGTGATGTCATCGAGCAAACTCAGCGGGCTCTTTGGCACACACCTCAAACCGGCGCCGAAGCGAGAGCGGGTTGTCCCGTCTTTCTTGCACCACGCATCATGTGTTGACGGGACCGACACGGAATCATGGGGATAAAGTAAAGCTCCAAATGCGTCTGCGAGGGATGACGACTTTTGCCTGAAAGTAGTCGTCTCCGTCCCTCGCGCAGCCGATTCCCTCAATGCACCAACAAATATCATGGGCAAATAATTCAAAGATAAATGTTAAATCAGGCATGCGTCTGATTGACAAGTGGGATGCTTTCAAAGATGCTCGGTTCAAATAGAAAAAGTATTTCTTATTAATATCTATTTAAGCGCTTTGTTCCAGCTCCAGCGGTGGTGAAATCCACTCTTGAAATAAATAGCGTTGCATTGCTACGTGTCGGCTAGTTAGCGCTTTGTTCCTGCTGCGGTTGCATGGTGAGCGTGTGACGAAGCAAAAGTCAAGGCGGAGGGCTAGCGGGCACCTCTGCTGATGCGCTGCTTCTCTCCGGACAGAATCCCCGGCGTGTCGATGATGCTGATGCTCTGAAGAACCTGATTGGGCATCTGAGAGCAGATGAACCTGTACACACAAGCAGATCAATTGGAAGGCCAATAGCTTAGCTCCCTTAGCTCGTGGAGCCTGTATTTGTATTTGCATAGATAGCCCAGCGTACATCCAAAAGGGCGGTCGCGTGGGACCATAAATGGCTCATTGGTCATAAATCGCATGGCAGGCAGAAAATAACAAGAGCGCAATGCCGCCACGTGTGACGCACAAACGCTTCCCCCTAGAAACAATGCTTCATTGAGGCGGGGGGCCTCACTGGCACAAGATGGCTCCCCATCGTTTCCTCTCAAAAATACTTGTGGATGCGGGCAACGTAGTATTTTGCTTTTTGTCTTACACAACTGACATCTTTGTGTTCAAATTGTAAACAAAGGTTGTGGGCGCACTAACAGGTTCTTCTTTCACATAGCTTTGAAGATGAAACAAAAAGCGCAACGAGCAAAACACTCGGCTGCTTCTCTTGGAACAGGAAGCGATTTGAAAAAAGTTAATACTAATTCTCAGAAATTTTCTTCACTTTTCAGATGGCAGATTCAATTTTTTTGCAAAGCCTGATGCGTATAAATGCGTCAAAACGGCAATTACCGGTGCTGATCCTATCGGCGAGCCGAATCCATTTTTAGGTGTCAGAAGCATACCTGTTGAGAAACGAGTTTCCAAAGGCGTTGAGTTTCCTGAAGGGCTTCTTGGGGTCCACCACCAGGGCGTTGCCGGGTACGATCCCCTCGTTATTGCCGTACATCACCGCGATGAAGCCATCCGTGGTGGGTTCGGGTCCAATCCGCATACCCGGAAAGTCTTGCTCCAGAAGATACCTGTGGTCATAGAAGCCTCCTCTTATGCAACGAAGACCCGTTTTTTTTGGGGGGGGGGGATGACTGGATGAAACGGCCTCATTTTGCATCTGCTACCTCTGACGTGATGTCACCATAACAACTGTCATGACCACGATTGCCCTGGTTGAATGTGATTTCATGCTCAACCTAAACTTGAGGATTCAAAAAATAAGCGGCCTGATATGCAAGCGCCAATTAGCATCTATGTTGCGTCACTTTGTGCCTCCAGGCTGCAGCACCGAGACAGTGAATAGCGCGGTACTCACAGTCATGTATTATTTATCCTCTACAAAGAGCAACGATTCTTTTTGGAATACCACTGAGCTGAGATATCCAGAACGAATGTCGGCAGTAGACACCCCGCTGCAATGTGATTGGTTGCTGTAAGCAGGGGGGGCCGTCCTCAACTCCTCACGCACACGCACAACAAATTCAACTACTATTTGCGGCACCGACAAACGGCCAAAACACGACACGGGCCGTCGTCAGCCTAGCGCGTTAACGAGAAAATAAGCAAGCGCTAGAGCCGCCATTTCATTGGCGGGTCACGTGAGTCGATTAGCTCGGCTGCTTTAAGCGACATGTCGAGTCCCGTCCGCATGATGAAGTTGTAATCCTTCTTTTTCCTGTGATTGGCGGCATTCCTCCGAACAGGCACCAAAGAGGCGCGCGCACACACGCACATGAGTGCTGCAACAGCAGCTCAGATTTCGCTGCAGCTTGTAGGCTGCCCAAAAAATGTAGCACGCACACACACGGGATTTCTACCCTTAGTCGGCAAAATAAAGAAAGAAAAAAATCATTTTCTTTGTCCCGCTCTCGCCTCAAATTATACTCAAGTCAGCTCTCACTTGAGAACACTCCAACCCGAGGAAACACAAAAAGTAAAAAAATGATTTGAGCAATTAACGAATCTGTCACAACAAGAACCAAATCAGTTTTGCGAGTGAGTGAAAAATAATACTGTGATTTGGGACCGCGTGAGAGTCCTCACAAATTGTGCACGGGTAAGTGAATCGTTACTCGCGGGAAGAGACAACAAATGGAGCAAATCGGAACAAGACAGATGGCTGAACATCATTCTCATTTATCTTGGTGTCGGTTGGTACCCAAATCGTTTGGCTGGCAACCTACACCTCACAATGACACAATTTGCTTTGGGGCAAATTTGATGTAAATGAAACGCTGGAAAAAAAGAATGGCAATACAGGTTTCATTTAACTTAACAACGGTGTGTGGAACAACCGACCAACTGGACTGTCGGTACCGACCACCAATCTCACGTCTGGTGGGAAAGGTGTGCAGCCGCGTCCGCGTCTTCTACCACGGTTGCATTCGATTTGCAAGTATGTTGCAGCCTGTGGCTACGGCCGTTTTTCAAGTGGACCAGTTTGAAATCACGTCGAGTCTGGTGGCAAACTGCGAGCGCCTGTCAAGTGCTCACATGACATGAAGGAAGTGCACACAATGGGGGTGTCGACAGCCGAAAGAAAAAAAAGGAGGAACACTTGTAGCAGGTCCAAAGTGAATGTTCGAAAACAACGTGCACGTGCGCTGAAAGATATGCGAACATTTCAATTTTTTTTTCAAAAAAATGTGTTTTTACAGCTGCGAAACTGTCAAGTGAAACATCATGGTCACATGACCCCCTTCACACACTCACTCACTCACGCACGCGCGCACACACACGCGCACGCGCGCGCACACACACACACACACACACACACACACACACACACACACACACACACACACACACACACACACACACACACACACACACACACCAAGGCCATATTGAAAAGCATCAGATTGAGCGCGTTCGCGCCAAGTAATCCACACTAGTAGGTTCAAATGCCGAATAGGATGAGGGACCGAATTACTCTACATCGCGCGGGAGGTGCGGCACGAGTTTCATGAGCATGCCAGGGCCGGGCGTCTTGATTCACTCGATGCCTCTTTGCTTTCAACTTGCGGAAGTCCGCCGAGAGCCGACGCAATCCGATCGAGTTAAATTCGAGCGGCGGAGATTTCTTCAAAGCAGCCCCGTGTCGTTGTCATTCGAACACATCCAATCCATTTGAACGCCGTCGACTGTTACGGTCGCACTCCGTCCCTCCCAGGTGCGGCAGAGAATTGGGAAGCAAATTTTTATCTTTCGCACTTTCTGGCTTTCTTTGTGGCGCCGTTGTGTGGCAGCCTTATGAGAGCCTATTGAGTTGCGCTCATGCCATCTGTGTCTTTTGTATCCCCGCTCTGTGGTATGAATACTGCTGGGGCCTGAATTTCCCCACCCCCGGGGATAAATAAATGTTCAATCAATCAATCAATCAAATGCTGGCTGGCCGGGATATTCCGCTGTGGCGCCGTGCCTTACCTGATGAAGGTGGTCTTCCCGGTGGAGTACTGGCCCACCAGCAGCACCATGGGCTTGCTCTGAAAGTCGGCCGGCTCCAGGGCGGGCGAGTGGAAGTCGTGGAAGAGATACGTCTCCTCCAGCGGCAGCAGCTTCTTGCTGTAGAGGCTCTGCAGCCCCTCGGTCACCGTTTGGTACATCTCGCCCTCCTTGTTGCGGCCGCCCTGCTCCTGCTTCACCCAACTGAACATCCCCAGCACAAGCAGCGACAGCAGCGCTCACAGAACAACGAAGGGAGGGGGAGAAAAAAAGGAGAAGCCAACGCGTAAAGGGCTACAACTTCCCTCCTCGTCTTGGACTTTCTGACCGACGCCTTGGAGGGCAACTTGCCGGGGATGGGCGAGCGAGCAACCTACCTGCGGGAGGGACAAACTGCTCATAATACCCCGCCCCTTCACGTTTGCGTCACAGCAACCCGGAAACAAACAGCGCAGATGTGTTTCATAATGCTGACATTTTGTCCCTGAATAGGTTGAATGCTGAAAGTGCTGCTACGTCACCGAGGTGGCGTCACTGGTTCGTCATGGCACTTCGGAGGTCATTTGAGCGTCGCCAGTTGTTGAAGGCAGCTAGGCGCCCCCTTCAGGACAAACTGTGTCAAGCGGCAGTTTAGGTATGTCTTGACCGACGCTCGCGCTCGCTGCGTTGCAGGGGAATTTCTAAAAAGAGTACAATCGACGAGGCTTGTGTGTTGACTCCCTGCTTCATAGCTTCAGGCTCCTCCATGGCTCGTCCAGATCTTAAAACGCTAAACACGCACCTACGTCATGATACACAATGCCTGCGCAATCAAAGCAAGATTTAAGATATTATACATTGCTAATTTAATTTAAGATATTATACATTGCGACAACAAGTGGCGAAATGGCCGCCCCCGATATGGATATCCATATGCCTGTTTAATTAATCTAGACGAAACATTAATGAGTACACCGTTACGACGAGTTTGGCTGCACAGAACATATTACAACGAAATTTGTTACTTCCCCTTTAACCAAGACAGGACATTTGCACTCAGTGGTCCAAAAAAACATTTGATGGCTTAGATTAATAAATTTATTTGACGTTAGCAACAAATGCTAACGAACGTCCTATTAAATATAAGTGTGCACGCGTTCTTTTGAGGTGTCACCTTTCGAGTTTCCATACTGGCTGTTGTTGTCACGACTCGTCCCCGATCGTGTCATAGTTTTGTTCGTGTGTCCGTGTGCTCGCCCCTCCCCTCCTGTGTGCCCATGATCAGTGTGATTATTCCCACCTGCCTCTCGTTACCTGTCGTGTATATAAGTCCTGTCTGCCCCTCACTCCCTGTCGGATCGTCGATGTCGTCATGTTTGCTGTCCTTGTGGTTCCTGTCTCTTTCGAGTCTGTTTCTGTTTGCCATCCCTGTCGGTCAGTCTGTCATGTTATTAGTTTGCCAGTTCTCGTCTGTTTCCCTCGATGCCTCGTTCCACTTCCCTTTTGCCTCAATAAACCCTGGTCCAAGCTGCACTTGGTCGTCCTGCTCCATACTCCACCCCTGAACGTGACAGTTCTCACTCCACACAAAGCACTTGTTGACAATAAACAGCGTTTGCTATCCCAGCTGACTCAGTACTTTAAATCCTTTGTTTCATACCTTACGACACATGCTTTTATTACCTGCGTGAAGCTAAACCCCCCCAAAAAAAACAACGGTGGGAGCCAAGGTCACTAAAGTTTGCAAACAGATTTGGCTTGTATGAATGTGAGTTTTGGGGTGAGCACATAGCGCACAAAGCAAACAGTAGACGTGTTAGCTGATGACGTCAAATCAGTAAAAATCTGACTTAGGTCTCAAATTTGAGCATACACTTGTGTGCTAAAAGGAACTTGTGGAAGACTGGCAGGAAGCTGCACGGCGGTGGCCTCTCGAAGAATGACCCCTGACCACCTCAGCTCAACTTCCCGTTGGCCTCTTTGGGAAACATTCCACACTTTATTTTGAAAGCAAATGTCAAAACATTTCAAACTAATTGTCCACATGTCCAAGTGCAGCAGTTAGCTTCCTGGCTAATAATGTGTGTGTGCACGTTGAAGAGAGAGCAACAGCAATGTTCACATATTCTGTTAGGTTAGACGATCTCATGCACGTTTTAATGTTTATATGTGTGCAATTCTTTTCATTAGTTTATATTAACGTAACTGCTCAATCAGAACATGAATACAACACAGAACTGTATAAACACACAGCCATAGACACACACATACACACACACAGGAGGGGGGTGACGCCCCCCACACTCACAGATACCAAATGGTCATGTGACAATTTCCGGACAGTATAAAACAAGCTGACCTGGAGAAGGAAGCTGTTGTTTATGTGCCGCCGGGCTATGTGTATTGGCTGCCATTAAAAAACCCAAGATCTTGCCAATAAAGAACCAACTCTAAACTCCACATCTTTGTTTTTCTTGGCTCAACATCGGACAGCCCGCACAACACGCAACTACGTGTAAGTTGTATTGTGTGTGCACACGTGTACGTGTGTGCACACGTGTGTGTGTCTCACACACGCACACGCACGCACGCACACACACACACACACACACACACACGCACACGCACACGCACGCACACACTTCCCATCGGTCTCTTCTCGTGTGTGTGTCTGTCTGCGTACATGTTGGAGGGGGATGCGTGTGTTCAGGAGAATGCAGTTCTGACAGATGTGTAGATGAAGTCGAACGCGGAAGAGCGGCGCTGTTCTGATCCGGTTGCTGGAGCTCATCTCCGGGAAGCTGCTGGCGCCGCCCAGCTGCCCTAGACTGAGAGTCCACTTCCTGGAGAACAATGGCGTCGCCATCAACTTCCTGAAAAACGAGGTGACTTCCTGTTCCTCGCCAATCACACTTGACATGCACACACACGCACACACACGCACGCACGCACACACACACACACGCACGCACGCACGCACGCACGCACGCACGCACACACACACACACACACACACACACACACACACACACACACACACACACACACACACACACACACGCACACGCACACGCACACACACACACACAATACACACGTACCACTCAGGCAGTTCCAGTGTGTATTTGACCATTTATGACATCATGTGGTTTCTTTTAGTATTACAGTCACTATCTAAAATTGGCACAAGAGGTGAGCAAGAATTTTAGTTGTGGCGTGCACTTCAGTCCCCCGAACCCTGCTGGATGGCGTCAGCAACCTTCACAACATCCCCTGTCAGCCATAGACGTCTATTAAACGTCTGGTCTCTGTATAGACCTAATTTAGATGTCTAAACTTGGTCTATGTATACGTAGACCTAAAATAGACATCTAAATTAAAAACATCAAATATGATCATATTTCAAAAATTTAAAGTCTTGACCAGCTGTAAGTTGTATAAATAATGTACAGAAGTTGTTTGGCTTTGGCTTCAACAACCATATTGATCCATACATGCGAAGTGGTTACTTCTGTAACCTGATATAGACGTCTATTTTAGGTTATTCTATAGACCTAAAATAGATGTCTAAATTAGGTCTATGTGTAGACCTAAAATAGACGTCTATATTAGGTCTATATATAGACCTAAAATAGATGACACATTTAAATGCATTAAATATGAAATATTAAACCATAAACCAGCTGTAGGTTGTATAAATAATGAACAGAGGTTGACCAGCTGTAAGTTGTATAAATAATGTACAGAAGTTGTTTGGCTTTGGCTTCAACAACCATATTGATCCATACATGCGAAGTGGTTACTTCTGTAACCTGATATAGACGTCTATTTTAGGTTATTCTATAGACCTAAAATAGATGTCTAAATTAGGTCTATGTGTAGACCTAAAATAGACGTCTATATTAGGTCTATATATAGACCTAAAATAGATGACACATTTAAATGCATTAAATATGAAATATTAAACCATAAACCAGCTGTAGGTTGTATAAATAATGAACAGAGGTTGCATTGCTTTGTTTTAAACGACCATTGATCCGGGTGAAGTGTGGTTGTTTCTGTAACCTGATTGATGTCTATATTAGGTCTATGTGTAGACCTAATTTAGATGTCTATTTTAGGTCTACACATAGACCTAATTTAGACGTCTATTTTAGGTCTATATGTAACCCAGGTTAACATAGCCTTGTAAAATAAGAGCCTGTTAATAAAAATAAAGAAAGCACATTGTAAATATATTCTACACAGACCAACACCGATTAAAAGCATGTGAATTATTAAAACAATACAAATTCATTATTTTATTAATGTTTTGTATTTGTTAAAATGATAAAAGTGTGAACATGCACTTTTATTTTGAAGGAGACATAATGACGTAATGAAAAGACCCATGTGACCAAAAATACGAACTCTACTTTTCTTTTTTTCTCGCCGTTCTTTTTCGGGATGACGACAAAAGTGCGCTAAATACGGGAGTAAGTACGTTAAACTAAAGGGAAGAGAGAGAGTGAAACAGAATTATATAAAGTTTTTTTGTATTTGATGGGCTTATTTTTCTGTTTTCAAACTTTCTTTTCACCTTGGTAATGCACTAAGTGCGGAACGGGACTTGATTCACGAGAGTTGGTTCAAACATCTGAACTAATAACGAAGCTGATTTTCTTGTGCGAGTCGCAAGATGGCGAGCCACCAAAGAGGCCTTTGAATTGTCTCTCACGCAGGAGCGGAGAGCACTCGCTGGACATTGTTCATCGAACCTGGTAGGATCTATCTATTTTTTTCCTGTGCTACACCGAAGTGGATTCGGAAAGGATTGACTGTCTATTCAGGAAAATCAGGAGAAGCCAACTGAAGGGATATAGAGACATTTGGATATTGAAAGTTGTTCAGTCTTTTGCTGAATTGTTTTGAGTTTTGTACATTTTATCACTTTTATTTTTGCGAACTATATCTGTGTTATTGAAATATTTATTGGTTTGAACAAAATCAGTGAAATGGTGGGAATTTAAAAGTGGCTTTAACTGAACTCAAATTAGCTTTACTATTACTTTCGAATTACTTACCTGTACTGAATGTTATTCAAACAACACAAAGTGAGGTAACCTTAGAATTAATAAAACAACCTGGGTTGAAACTAAAACTGTCACGGTCGGGTGGAGCATGGAGCAGGACGACCAAGTGCAGCTTGGACCAGGGTTTATTGAAGCAACTCAAAAGGCAAACTGACATGACTTAACAAACAATAACTTGACTGACTGACCGGGACGTGAAACAAGAAGACAGCAGGACATGACGGCATCAAGACAGTACGACAACCCCGAACGACAGCAATCAACACGACAGCAACCAACACGACAGCAACCAATGATCCGACAGGGAGAGAGGGGCAGACAGGACTTTTATACACGACAGGTAACGAGAGGCAGGTGGGAACAATCACACTGATCATGGGCCCACAGGAGGGGAGGGGCGAGCACACAGACAGAAACCAAGACAACAGACACATAGTGGAGCAGTTGGGGACGAGACCTGACAGAACCCCCCCCACAAGGGACGGCTCCCGACGTCCCAAAAAAAAAACTAGGGGAACCGAACCGCACTCGGGCGGCGACTTGGGGAACAGAACCGCACTCGGGCGGCGACTTGGGGACCCGAACCGCACCGCACTCGGGCGGCGACTTGGGGAACCGAACCGCACTCGGGCGGCGACTTGGGGAACCGAACCGCACTCGGGCGGCGACTTGGGGAACCGAACCGCACCGCACTCGGGCGGCGACTTGGGGAACCGAACCGCACCGCACTCGGGCGGCGACTTGGGGAACCGAACCGCACCGCACTCGGGCGGCGACTTGGGGAACCGAACCGCACCGCACTCGGGCGGCGACTTGGGGAACCGAACCCCACCGCACTCGGGCGGCGACTTGGGGAACCGAACCGCACTCGGGCGGCGACTTGGGGAACCGAACCGCACTCGGGCGGCGACTTGGGGGACAGAACCGCACTCGGGCGGCGACTTGAGGGACAGAACCGCACTCGGGCGGCGACTTCGGGGACAGAACCGCACTCGGGCGGCGACTTCGGGGACAGAACCGCACTCGGGCGGCGACTTCGGGGAACAGAACCGCGCTCGGGCGGCGACTTGGGGAACCGAACCGCACTCGGGCGGCGACTTGGAAGTCTGTGCCGCGATCGGCGGCAACTCAGGAAGTCCGTACGGCAATTGGCGGCGACTCCGGAAGTCTGTACCGCGATCGGCGGCCACTCACAAAGTCCGTACCGTGATCGGCGGCATTCGGAAGGCAGGGCTGTGCGCGGCGGCAAGAGCCATCACGCGCCGCAGCAGTGGGAGTGGAGCCATCGACGGTCGCGGGTCCGACGCAGCTGGCTTGGATGTCTGCTGACGTTCGCGGGTCCTGCGACGCTGGGGTGGAGCCCGATGGCGGCTGTGAGTCTGATGACGCCGGGAGGCACTCCAACGGCAGCCGTGTGTCCGGCGTCGCGGCACCAGAGTCCGATCGCGGCCGCAAAGCCGCTGGCGCCAGAAGCACTCCGATGGCGGCCGCGGGTTCGGAGTCGCGGGAGCAAGTTCGACGGCAGCTGTGGAGCCCACCGCGATGGAACCTGCTCAGATGTGGATCGGGCGTCGCAGTGGAAGCTGGTGGTGGAGGGGGGTCCAAGCGCTGGTCGTTGTAGTGGTCGGATCATTCTGTCACGGTCGGGTGGAGCATGGAGCAGGACGACCAAGTGCAGCTTGGACCAGGGTTTATTGAAGCAACTCAAAAGGCAAACTGACATGACTGTCATGCTGTCATGTGTCGTCCGGATCACTTCCTGTTTTATTGTGTGATTTTCCTCTCGTTCCAGTCGGTGTGTCCTTCCCCTGTGCGTCCGGTCACGTGAACCCCTGATTCCAAGTGTGTGCACCTGCGCCAATGACCAACTGTCTTCACCTGTGTTCCCCTCCTGTGTCCATATAACCCGCGTCTTTCCCCGTATCCAGTGCCAGTGCGTCTTGCCTTGTCAGAACACTAGCGATCACGAAACCCTCGAGTTCCACGTAGAAGCCTTGTTTGAGCAACCTTGATCACCGATGTTAACTTGGTTACATCGCTACCTTGTTTTTGTATTTCCCTCGGTTCGAGGCGCTTTGATTTCCCCTTTTTCTCCCTCGGTTCGAGGCGCCTTTGTTTTCCCTTTTTTCCCTCCTAGTGAGGCGTTTTTTGTTCGACTGTCAGTGGCGACAATAAAAGCCTTTTTGGACATTGAACTCTCTGCATTCGAGTCCTCTCCCTGCTCTGCGCCTGACATTACGCACTGGCCAGACATGGACTCGGCAGAGACAGCGCAGCTGGTCGCCCAAGTACGCTCCCAGACTGCGCAACTGGGCCAACAGCAGAAGCAGGTAGACGCTCTGAGTGTTGGCGTTCAGGAACTGGTAAAGAACCAGGAAGGCTTCAGAAAGGCGGTGGCCGCCCAGGTGGATTCGCTGAGTCGTCAGATGCAAGACGTCCTCGCTCTGCTGACCACGGGGCGAGCTGCGACGCCCTGTTCCACAGCGGCGCCCCCTGTGGACCACCCGGCGCCCGCGCCTCTGGCGAGGGGGATCAGACTGGCTTCCCCAGAACGATATGCAGGGGAACCCGGGCTGAGTCGAGCCTTTATAACGAATTGCGAGATGCAGTTCGAGCGAGCTCCCGGCGACTTCCCAACGGAACGCTCCCGGGTGGCATACACGATCTCCTATTTGACGGGAAGAGCCCGGACGTGGGCAACCGCAGAATGGGCCAGGAATTCCGCTACCTGTCACTCGTTTTCCGGATTCATCGAGGCCCTGCGCATGGTGTTCGATCCAGTTCCCATGGACCGAGAGAAGGCACGAGAGCTGTCCCATATCACCCAGGGTCGAGAGACAGTCAGCGACTACGCGATCCGCTTCCGCACTCTGGCCGCGGAAAGCGGATGGAACTCGACGGCTCTGTACGATGCTTTTCTCCAGGGTCTTTCCGGGACCATCCAGGACCAACTCATTTCCCTTGATCTTCCTGTGGAGCTCGACGCTCTCATCGCGTTGGCCGTCCGAACTGACAACCGACTAAAGGAGGGGAGGAAGCAGCGCGCAAGCCGGGGTGCGATCGTTACTCCTTCCGCATCATTGGGCGGGCGGTCATCCCACGAGACGCACCACCAAAGATCGATCCCGGCCGGGCCACTCGAGGGGACGGAACCCATGCAGCTCGGCCGGGCCAAATTGAGCGAAGAGGAAAGACAGCGTCGACGCCAGGAGGGCAGATGCTACTACTGCGGGGCGCTTGGTCATCTCCTCCTCTCCTGCCCGGAGCGGAGTGCGCTGAGGGTAAGCACCTTCTCCGTGGTCCGGCAGAAGAATAGGGCTCTACCCGTCGGGACGCTAACCTGCCAAGGCAAGGAACTCGAGCTCGGGGTGTTGATTGACTCAGGGGCCGACGAGAATTTGATTGACTGGGCTTTTGCTCGCAGCATAGGCGTAAAGACCGAACCCTTGAACACAACCATAAAGGCTAAGGCACTTAACGGACAAGCCCTTTTTGACATATCTTATATAACCGAACCCCTCTCACTGTCGTTTGGCACTCATCATGAACTAGTAAGACTGCATGTAGTCACCTCCCCCCTGAATCCGCTTATCCTCGGTTATCCGTGGCTAAAACACCACAACCCTGCAATAAACTGGGAGTCAGGGGAGATAAAGGGGTGGGCATCCCAGTGCCAAGTATCGTGTGTCAAACCGAACCCTTCGATCGAGCCCACCTGCAATTCTCCCTCGGACCTTGCGTCTCCTGAACCAGATTTTAGAGCTCCAGATCTAAACCAAGTACCCAAATGCTACCATCAACTTGCGGAGGTATTTAGCAAAGCTAAGGCGAGCTCCTTACCACCCCACCGTCCCTACGACTGCGCCATAGACCTATTGCCCGGTGCTTCGATCCCCAAGCGTAGACTTTATTCCCTTTCGGGCCCCGAAAAGAAGGCCTTAAATGACTATATTGTCGCGTCACTTAAAGCAGGTCTGATCAGGTCGTCATCATCGCCTGCAGGGGCCGGATTTTTCTTTGTGGGGAAGAAAGACGGAACCCTGCGCCCCTGCATAGATTACAGTCCCCTCAACCAAATCACTATAAAGAATTGGTACCCCCTCCCACTCATGTCGGCCGTGTTTGATCAGTTGCAGCAGGCTCGGGTATTCACCAAGTTAGATTTACGTAACGCGTATCACCTCGTGCGCATTCGGGAAGGTGATGAGTGGAAGACGGGCTTCAACACCCCCCGGGGACACTTTGAATACCAGGTAATGCCGTTCGGCCTCACCAATGCCCCCGCGGTCTTCCAAGCCATGATCAATGACGTTCTGAGTGGTTTCTTAGACCACTTTGTTTTCGTTTACTTGGATGACATCTTAATTTATTCACCAGATTTGAGGACCCATGAGAGTCATGTTAAGTCGGTCCTGCAACGGCTCCTGGACCATCGACTTTATGTCAAGGCCGAAAAGAGCGAGTTCCATGCCGGAACGATATCGTTCCTGGGCTTCATCATAGCCCCAGGAAAGGTCCAGATGGACCCAGCCAAAGTCAGCGCGGTGACCCAATGGCCGGTACCGGATAGCCGCAAAAGAGTGCAGCAATTTCTAGGATTTGCTAACTTTTATAGACGATTCATACGAGGCTTCAGCGCCACCGCGGCTCCCCTGCACGCTCTCACCTCCCCGACAGTTCCGTTTCGCTGGACGGCGGAGGCTGAAGCCGCCTTCCAGGAGCTGAAGAGGCGGTTCACCACCGCTCCAATTCTTACCTTGCCTGACCCATCTCGTCAGTTCGTGGTGGAGGTTGATGCCTTCAGCCAGGGAATCGGCGCCGTCCTGTCTCAGAGATCCCAGGTCGACAACAAGCTCCATCCCTGCGCCTTTTTGTCCCGACGGCTGACCCCCGCGGAGCAGAACTATGACGTCGGAGATCGGGAATTGTTAGCGGTCAAAAAGGCTCTGGAAGAATGGAGACACTGGCTGGAGGGAGCCCAACACCCCTTTCTGGTTTGGACCGATCACAAGAACCTGCAATATATCAAGGAGGCCAAGCGATTGAACTCCCGCCAGGCTCGTTGGTCCCTCTTCTTTAACCGTTTCCATTTCACGTTGTCTTACAGACCGGGGGCCAAGAACACCAAACCTGATGCGCTGTCACGCGTCTACAGCCCAGACCCGGTGTCCACAGAGCCAGAGCCCATTCTCCCCCCTCACTGCGTGGTGGGAGCCGTAACCTGGCCCATAGAGGACTTAGTGAAGCGGGCAAACCACGATGATCCACCCCCTAGGGGAAGTCCCGAGAATAGACTGTTTGTTCCGCCCCGACTACGATCCCAAGTGATCCACTGGGCGCACACCTCCCGGCTCACGTGTCACCCGGGCGTACGAAGAACCCTGCACGTCCTCCAACAAAGATTCTGGTGGCCCTCCATGGGGGCGGACGTCTGGGAGTATGTTGCAGCCTGTTCCATCTGTGCGCGAAGTAAGAACACTCCGGGCCGCCGTGTGGGGTTGCTGCAGCCTCTCTCCATTCCCTCTCGACCATGGGCCGACATCTCTGTGGATTTTGTCACGGGACTGCCGGTGTCTAGCGGTAAGACGACGATACTCACTGTCGTGGATAGGTTCTCCAAGATGGCCCACTTCATTGCCCTGCCCAAATTACCTTCGGCCAAACGGACTGCAGTAGTTCTCATGGACCACGTCTTCAGGATCCATGGATTTCCTCGGGACGTCGTGTCAGATAGGGGCCCCCAGTTCGTGTCCCGCTTTTGGAGGGCCTTCTGCAAGCTTATAGGGGCCACCGTGAGCCTCACTTCGGGCTACCACCCGGAAGCGAACGGCCAAGCAGAACGCATTAACCAAAAGCTGGAAACGGGCCTCCGCTGTCTGGTAACCCAGAACCCCTCGTCGTGGAGTCAAAACTTGACCTGGGTAGAGTACGCCCATAACTCCCTTCCCACCACGGCAACCGGGATGTCCCCCTTCATGTGCGTCTTTGGATACCAGCCCCCGCTGTTCCCCGCCAGCGAGCCGGAGGTGTCAGTTACCTCGGCACGCGCCGTGGTGAGACGCTGTCGTCGCATCTGGGCGGCGGCAAGGGCCATACTGGTCCACCAGGGCGACAGGGTGAAGAGGATGGCTGACCGGAGACGTCGTCCGGCGCCTGCCTACCGGCCCGGCCAGCGGGTCTGGCTGTCCGCCCGGGACCTTCCCCTCCAGGTGGGCTCCAGGAAGCTGGCCCCCCGTTTTGTAGGGCCGTTCCCGATTTCCAAGGTCGTCGGTCCAGCGGCTGTGCGGCTCCGTCTGCCTCGGTCCCTTGCGGTGCATCCCACCTTTCACGTCGGGAAGGTCAAGCCGGTTAGGGAGAGTGGGATGGTGCCGGCTCCCGCGGCACCTCCGCCTCCGCGGACGGTGGGGGGTGGGCCTGCCTACACAGTTAAGAAGTTGCTGGACGTGCGCCGGAAGGGCCGAGGCTGGCAATTCCTGGTGGACTGGGAGGGTTACGGGCCAGAGGAGCGGCAATGGGTGCCGCGTAGCTATATCCTGGAAACCGGGCAATTAGATGACTTTTATGCGGCTCACCCCGATGCTCTGGGTCCGTCTGGGATCCGGCCCTAGAGGGGGGGGTTATGTCATGCTGTCATGTGTCGTCCGGATCACTTCCTGTTTTATTGTGTGATTTTCCTCTCGTTCCAGTCGGTGTGTCCTTCCCCTGTGCGTCCGGTCACGTGAACCCCTGATTCCAAGTGTGTGCACCTGCGCCAATGACCAACTGTCTTCACCTGTGTTCCCCTCCTGTGTCCATATAACCCGCGTCTTTCCCCGTATCCAGTGCCAGTGCGTCTTGCCTTGTCAGAACACTAGCGATCACGAAACCCTCGAGTTCCACGTAGAAGCCTTGTTTGAGCAACCTTGATCACCGATGTTAACTTGGTTACATCGCTACCTTGTTTTTGTATTTCCCTCGGTTCGAGGCGCTTTGATTTCCCCTTTTTCTCCCTCGGTTCGAGGCGCCTTTGTTTTCCCTTTTTTCCCTCCTAGTGAGGCGTTTTTTGTTCGACTGTCAGTGGCGACAATAAAAGCCTTTTTGGACATTGAACTCTCTGCATTCGAGTCCTCTCCCTGCTCTGCGCCTGACAATGACTTAACAAACAATAACTTGACTGACTGACCGGGACGTGAAACAAGAAGAGAGCAGGACATGACGGCATCAAGACAGTACGACAACCCTGAACGACAGCAACCAACACGACAGCAACCAACACGACAGCAACCAATGATCCGACAGGCAGAGAGGGGCAGACAGGACTTTTATACACGACAGGTAACGAGAGGCAGGTGGGAATAATCACACTGATCATGGGCACACAGGAGGGGAGGGGCAAGCACACAGACAGAAACCAAGACAACAGACACATAGTGGAGCAGTTGGGGACGAGACCTGACAAAAACTCCTTAAATTAAAAAGTTTAACTGAAAGGGAAATTATTTTCTTCAACTAATGTTGAGTTTAAATGTAAACTGTATGTCTATTGTTTGTAAATTGTATGTCAACTATTTTCTTTACTAAAATAAGCCGTCAGTTTAATTCAAACCTTGGTCTGTGGTCATTTATTTTACTTATTCTATCACCACTACAAATATAGTCGAACTTAGAACTGGTCCACTATCTAAATTACTGTAAGCACTGTCAAAAACAAAAAGGTGTTACATATAGAATAACCTAAAATAAACCTAAACCTACACATAGACCTAAAATACACGACAAAATTAAATCCATCAAATATGAAATATTAAACCTAAAACTGTCACGTGCGGGCGCCACCTGCGACAGGACCACGCCCCCCTGTCAGTGGAATCGCCGTCACCTGCCATGGGCTCATGGACAGCGCTATATCAGCGCCGCCAGCGCAGACCCGAGTGTCAGTCTGTCCCATGATGCTTCGCTCATCTGTCCCTGAGAAACTGACTTTACAATTCGAATCCACAGAACTGCTTGTCCACCCCAGCCAGATCGCCGCTCCAGCTCCAGCTATTCCCATCATCCCCTTCCACAATAAAGGCTGTTGCTACGCACTTGGCTATACTGTCCGATCCCTTATAGTACAGACTGACCAACGCTATGCAGCCAGCGAACAACGAGATGGCATTGAGCCGACTGGAGCGAGCCGAGACTGCCATCAGCAGCCTGTCTGCCGACATCCGGAATCTGATCGAGGTTGGTCAACAACAACAGCTACAGCAGCAGGAGATGGCCCAAGCCTTCCAGAAACTGTCGGTGGCTGCGTCCCCGGCTGTCACGGCACCCCCGCACCGCCCGTCTGTCGAGGCCAGGAGGCTCGTGGACGTCCCGGAGCCCCGCCTTGGCAACATCGAGAAGTTTAACGGAGATCCCAAGCACGTGAGGGCATTCGTGACTAACTGCCGTATAATGTTCAGCTTCCAGCCCGTCACGTTTGCGTCGGAATCTGCCAAGGTCGAGTTCGTCCTAACCCACCTCACGGGCGAGGCGCGGCTGTGGGGTCTGGCCGAATACGAAAGGATGGCCCCAGCTTGCGATTCATTCGACGCCTTCGCGGAGGAATTGCTCTGCCTGTTCGACCTGGGCTCCGCCGCTGAAGACGCCGCCGAGGAACTGGCGATGCTGCGTCAGGGTAGCCGATCGGTCGTGGAGTACGCACTTAAGTTCCAGACGTTGGCCGGCAGCAGTGGATGGAACACGCCGGCGCTCGTTAGCACATTCCTCAACGGCCTCGCTCAGTACATGAAAGACGAACTGGTTTCTTACGATCGCCCGCGAACCCTGAAGGGCGCGATGGACTTGGTGGCCCGAGTAGACCGGCGGATCTGGACGCGGCGGCGCGATCGGGAGAGGAGGTCCCCGCGGAACCCGCGTGGTCACCTTCCTCCGTCTGGTGGGGACCCGCTAACCACACCACCCGCCGAGCCCATGGATCTGGGAGGGGCTCGGGTTCCCTCGGAGGAGCACCGTCGACGCCTACTGTGGGGAAGGGGGTCATCGGGTGGCGGGGTGCCCGTTAAAAGGCCGGAGCTCACGCGGCGTCGGGGGATCCGCGTGAGCTCGACCAGCACCGGCTCTCCCAGTCCCAGCACGCTCACACTACAGGCACGTGTCCAGCTTGCGGTGGGTGACCAGAACGTGGCGGCCTTGGTGGATTCCGCCGCGGAGGGGAACATCATGGACATTAGCCTGGCACGTCAGTGGGGTGTCGGCTTCCTCCCTCTGAGCCCGTCCATTCCCGCACGTGCCATTGATGGCCGTCTGATCGGCGAGGTGGCTTTCGTGACGGAACCAGTTAAGTTACTGCTCTCCGGCAATCACCACGAGACCATCCAGTTTTTTCTTCTTTCCCTCCCAGGACAGCAGCTCATACTGGGGCACCCTGGGTTGCGGCAGCACAACCCGGAGCTGGACTGGGAAGTGGGGGTTGTTCGGCAGTGGAGCGAACGCTGCCATCGGGTGTGCCTGAAGGTGGCCACCAGCCCACTCGGCAGAGCCCGGCCCAGGTACAGTCCCGACATCTCCAATGTCCCAGCATTTTATCACGAACTCAAGGAGGTTTTTAGTAAAGCCAGGGCCACTGTTCTTCCTCCACACCGGTCCTACGATTGCGCCATCGATCTGTTGCCCGGCACCTTCCCTCCCAAGGGACGCGTCTACTCCCTGTCAGCTCCTGAGCGCCGGGCTATGGAGGAATACATCCGGGAGTCCCTGGCAGCCGGTATCATACGGCCGTCCTCTTCACCTGCGGGAGCGGGGTTTTTCTTCGTGAAGAAGAAGGAGGGCACGCTCCGCCTGTGTATCGACTACCGGGGAATGAACGAGATCACTGTAAAAAACTGATACCCTCTGCCTCTTCTTTCATCCGCCTTCGAGAGCCTTCAGGGTGCCACCATCTTCACAAAGCTGGATCTTCGCAACACCCACCACCTGATCCGCATCCGGGAGGGAGACGAGTGGAAGACGGCTTTCAACACCCCGAGCAGACACTACGAGTACTTGGTGGTTCCGTTTGGGCTCACCAACGCCCCAGAGGTTTTCCAGTCCCGACGTGTTATGAGACATGCTGGACAAATTCGTGGGGGGGGAGGAGGGACAGGGTCCGCCTCCCACTATCATCCCAAGCTCGGTTCGGGTGGCGGCTCTTTCATGGGAGATTGAACGCCAAGTGGAAGCCGCATCACGTGATCAACCCGGCCCCAGCAACTGCCCGGAGGGTCGCCTGTTCGTCCCTGAAGGCCTGCGGTCGTCCGTCCTCCAATGGGTGCACGACTCACGCCTGGCCTGTCATCCCGGCGCTGCGCGCACGAGGTACGTGGTGGCGCAGCGTTTCTGGTGGCCCAGCTGGCAAGTGGACACCAGCGATTACATCAGAGCCTGCTCAATTTGTAACCGCTGTAAGACGTCTACTCGTCCTCCGGCCGGGCTGCTTCAACCCTTGCCGGTTCCCCAGCGTCCCTGGTCTCACCTGTCAATCGACTTTGACACGGGCCTCCCCCCCCTCGCAGGGAAACACGGTGGTCCTCACGGTGGTGGACCGTTTCAGCAAGATGACGCATTTCATCCCTCTGCCTAAGCTCCCATCTGCGAAGCAGACTGCGTCCATCATGGTCCGGGTGGTGTTTTGTCACCACGGTCTCCCACAAGACATCGTGTCAGACCGAGGTCCACAATTCGCTTCCACCTTCTGGGCGGGGTTCTGCCCACTCCTCGGTGCCACGGCCAGCCTCTCCTCCGGATTTCACCCTCAGTCCAATGGTCAAGCGGAGCGCCTGAAACAGGAACTGGGCAGGTCTCTTGCTGGGGACCAGCGCGGGTGGGTCCAACAGCTTACCCGGGAAGAGTATGCTCACAATTCCCTCCCCAGCTCGGCCACGGGACTTTTGCCTTTCCACTGTGTCTTCGGGTACCAACCACCCTTGTTCGCCCACCAGGAGCGTGGTGCGGCGTTCCCGTCGGCCCAGGCTTGTGTCCGCCGTTGTCATCATGCCTGGGCGTGGGCCGGGGTCACTCTTCTCCGCTCTGTTTCAGGCTACGCCCGCCAGGCGAACAAGCACCGGGCGCCAGCTCCGGAGTACAGAGTGGGGCAGCGTGTGTGGCTCTCGACGCGGGATTTGCCGCTGCGAGCGGGATCCTGCAAACTGGCGCCCCGCTTTGTTGGACCGTTCACTATTCAGAAGGTGATTTGCCCATCCGCAGTCCGTCTTCTCCTTCCAGATTCCATGAAGATTCACCCCATGTTCCACGTGTCCCGTGTGCAGCCCATCCATGAGAGCGCGTTGGCGCCGGCGCCTGTTCCACCGCCGCCGCCCCAGCTCGTCAATGGGGGTCCGGCTTACGCTCTCCGCTCCTTGCTCCGATCGCGGCGGCGCGGTCGTGGCCTCCAACACCTCGTGGATTGGGAGGATTATGATGACGCGCACCGCTCCTGGGTTCCGAGCCGCTGGATACTCGACCGTTCGCTCATCACGGAGTTCCATCGCTGTCATCCGGACCAACCGGGTCCTCGGCGCGGGCGCCCGAGGAGGGACGAGGGGACCAGGGGTGAGGGTCCAGGGGGGTCTTGTCCGTCGGTACCGGGGTCTTCTGCTCCCACGTCCGTCGATCCTGCGTCTGGCGAGGTGTCGGACGTTTCGGCGGTGTGCTGACCCCCCCACCTGGTCGCCCGGGGTATTGGCTTCCTTCTTTTTTTTTGTTTTTTGGTTCCTGGGGACGTTGGGAGCCGTCCCTTGTGTGGGGGGTTCTGTCACGTGCTGGCGCCACCTGCGACAGGACCACGACCCCCTGTCAGTGGAATCGCCGTCACCTGCCACGGACTCATGGACAGTGCTATATCAGCGCCGCCAGCACAGACCCGAGTGTCAGTCTGTCCCGTGATGCTTCGCTCATCTGTCCCTGAGAAACTGACTTTACAATTCGAATCCACAGAACTGCTTGTCCACCCCAGCCAGATCGCCGCTCCAGCACCAGCTATTCCCATCATCCCCTTCCACAATAAAGTCTGTCGCTACGCACTTGGCTGTACTGTCCGTTGTATACATCATGTAGAGAAGTTGTGATGGTTTGTTTTGAACAACCATTGATCCATGTGAAGTGTGGTTATTTCTGTAACCTCTGGCCAATATTAAATCCATCCATCCATCCATCCATCCATCCATCCATCCATCCATCCATCCATCCATCCATCCATCCATCCATCCATCCATCCATCCATCCATCCATCCATCCATCCATCCATCCATCCATCCATCCATCCATCCATCCATCCATCCATCCATCCATCCATCCATCCATCCATCCATCCATCCATCCATCCATTTTCTATACCGCTTGTCCCCACCATCAAATATGAAATATTAAACCCTATAAGTTGTATGAATAATGCACAGAAGTTTTATTGCTTTGTTTTAAACAACCAATGATCCGTGTGAAGTGTGGTTATTTCTGCAACCTGATATAGAAGTTAGGTTATTCCATAGACCTTATATAGAAGCCAAAATTAAATCCATCAAATATGAAATATTTAACCCTAAACCAGCTGTAATTTGTACGAACAATGTTGTATTGCTTCGTTCGAAATGCTAGGGGCAGAAACGCGGATAAATTGTGCGCCACCGTAAAAAAAAAACATGAAGAAGAACTCGAAGTAAAAGTGTCCGCAGCAAGTAAATTGCTCAGTCGACGCATGTTGCTTCTAAAAGACAAAATAAAAAAAAGACACTAAGGACAACAGCTATGAGGTGAGTCTTTGAGGTTTTTCAGTAAGAGCTGTTGTTTTGTCCTGCAATGTTTGTCCATTTCATTATCAATGGATTTCAAGCTTGGACTTAAGTTGTAGCTTGCCTGTTAAGTACTTTGTTTTCCCATAATTCGCTACGTGACTAGTTGTTTTAGTTTTAATAATTTGGAAGAGAAGAGCTTCTGACACAAACATTAATGGTCGCTAAATGTTAATGGTAGTGTTTTTTTTTAAGTATATAAAATCTCAAGTGAATAAAATCTTTTTGAAAGTTTATAACTGTATGAGTAGCCTACATTGAAAAAGCAAATGTTATTTTGTCAGGAAACGGAATAGAGCAGGGCGACCAAATGCAGCTTGGTCCAGTGTTTATTGAGGGAAAAGGGAGTTGGAAGGGAGGATGAGGGGAACAAAACCAACAGAACTGGCAAACTAACATAACTTAACAGACTGACCTACAGACTGGCTAACCGAAACAGAACTGACAAAGACAGGAACCAAGAAACAAGAACGATCCGACAGGGGAGTGAGGGGCAGACAGGACTTAAATACAAGACAGCTAATGAGAGGCAGGTGAGGATGATCACACAGATCATGGGCACACAGTTGGGGAGGGGCGAGCACACAGACACACGGACAGAAACTACGAGTCGTGACAGTACCCACCAGAGAGAGAGGGAAAATGGACTTAATGACAAAATTTGATTGATGTGGCCAAAGGTCGAGCTGTCAAAAACTTGATTGATGGCTTACACATTTAAATATCAAAGTGTATAATGTCAAAAAATATTATTTAAAATGTGTGTGATGTATATATCAAATGTTTTAACAAGTTGATTTACGGTTAATGAATAATTGATATCAAAGGCATGATTTGCTGTTGTTATAGTATATTATATATGTATGATGGGTACCAGAGTGTGTGCGTGTGTGCGTGTGTGTGTGTATGTGTATGTATGTGAGAGAGAATAGAAGAAGGCACTAAGCCTTGATGTCTATTCATATGCAAATGAGTTAGGGGTCATAAAATTTTATGATCTTTTTATGACTTGTTATGGTATCATAAATCACCCCCTTTTGAATTGGGGCGGGGTTGGGGGCATCAAGATGGCGCCAGTCGTGACGGCGCCATCTTTGACTGTCGCCATTTTAGTTTGCTGGCGCCATTTTTAAGATGTGGATATGTATGGGCATGTATTTTTATGAATCAAGACAGGTGTAGCATCTGAGCTAGCTTTGCTACCACCCCTCTGAGCTAGCTTTGCTACCAGCCCGCGCGTGTGGGTTGAAGGGGGGCCTTTTTGTTGAGAAGGCTCTGGGGAGGGGTGTTTGTGTCAATGTGGGGTCGTTATTATTGGTGCCAAAGTTGTCTGGATGAGAGTCGCCTATAATTTGAGAAACAATAGTTTAGCGGCTCGGTGGCGCACTGGGTAGCACGTCCGCCTCACAGTTAGGAGGGTGCGGGTTCGATTCCACCTCCGGCCCTCCCTGTGTGGAGTTTGCATGTTCTCCCCGGGCCCGCGTGGGTTTTCTCCGGGCACTCCGGTTTCCTCCCACATTCCAAAAACATGCTTGGTAGGCCGATTGAAGACTCCAAATTGTCCCTAGGTGTGAGTGTGAGTGCGATTGGTTGTCTGTCTCTGTGTGCCCTGCGATTGGCTGGCAACCGGTTCAGGGTGTCCCCCGCCTACTGCCCGATGACGGCTGGGATAGGCTCCAGCATGCCCGCGACCCCCGTGGGGACTAAGCGGTTCAGAAAATGGATGGATGGATGGATAGTTTAGCCAAAGGTGTCTGAAAGCGAGACGCATGTAATTTGGCAAACAATAGTTTAGAGGATCAAGGGGGGTTTGTTGAGAAAATCATTGAAGTATCGTCAGCATGGTGCCAAAGGTATCTGAAAGATAAAAAAAGCAAGGTGTTGATGCATAATTTGAGAAACAATACTGACTGGGGCCAAAGATATCTGATGAGCTAGAGCCTTTGATACGTCATCAACATACGGCCAGAGTTATCTGATTTCCCGCGACACGTGATCCCATAGGCGTGGTCTTATCCCCGCCGAATTTAAAGTTTGGTGTGGACGAGCATCATTTTGGAGAAGACAAGACAAGACAAGCCATCGCTCTGAGCAACGGAGTCGAAGCGCGTCAAAAAGCTGTTTCGAGAATGGTTAAAGGTAAGTCATTTTAATACCTTTCTCGCGATAATAATAATAATAACAAATAATAATAATAATACACTGCGGTTATTTTATAAAACAAAATGTAATGTTTATATAATATTTGCAGACATCATCGCTCTTGCTGATGTCCACGCATCTTTGACGACGATTTTAGCGACGTTTACCTAACACAATTAGACTACGGTGAGTCAATAGTGCATCTACGATAGTTCATATAAATGTCGGTAGTTGATGATTTTATTTTATGTATGTATGTATCAGATCTCGTGGCCGCGGCCACTAGAAAAAAACAATCGGCCGACACAAGCTGCCTTCGACCGCCGTATTGACGCAGTCGAAACGACAGAGCCATCTAGACTAGCAACATCAGAGTCACGTGCTACTGTCGAAACCAATCCGATTGCATCCCACGCCAACCGACAGGAGGCAGCGACGGACTCAGAACTAGTTGAAGCTCTATCTACTTACGAAGGTTTAAACCATCATCATCAAGAGTTGACAAACAAAGTTGGAGGTATTCCTTATATTTTTTCTCTCTTTGTATGCTATAGTCCGACATGCTATTTTCGGTATTATAAAGGATTAACTTGCAGGTGAGCGTCGTGACACGGAGGCTCAGAGAGAGAGGAAGAGGAGGAGGAGGAGGGGGCACCCCTTCTACAACACGCACCACTCAACCAGCAGGGGGTCTGTAAAGTGCCGTGGTAACTGTATCTACAAAAGACGGTTACAAGAATGTTTTAAGATTATACGTGCTCTTACAGATTTAGCCGAATCAAAATAGGTTTGTGTTGTTTCTGTTGTGTTTTGTAAAAGAAAATATAATGGATTATCCAAACCTTACGTCAACGGAGTCAGATTTCTTAGCAAACATTGATGAAATAGATTTGCCACCATTTAGCGGGACAAGCCAAAGAAGTGACACACCAGAGCTAGATTTATCAAACGTTAACAATACGTCTACGAGTCAAATAACAGATTTGCTCAACAATGTGAGCACGGCTTTGTTAGAGGGGGAGAGACCAGACAGTCCTGCTATTCTTACCCATTTACAAGCTGTCATAGATGAATTGAACAATCAAAGTCTGAATGAAGGTGGGCAGAGTCCGACACAAATCCCGTCACAATTGCTAAACATGATAGCAGAATTAAACAACCAAGCTAATGACAACAACGGGCGTATCAGTCCTGACATTCCTGTCCAGTTGCTAAACATTATCCAAAATCTAAATACGCAGCCTCTGGTTGACCCGTCGACCGCTAACACTGTCGATTCATCGCCGGTTGCTATTGACGACGTTCCACTGACATTTCAACCTAACAACTGCTCTGTTATAATTGATCACAAAATAGATGTTATTGATGACAATACACCAGCATTTCAACACACGCCCCAGCAATCTAACAGCGGTTTTGTATTAGCTGATCAGCGCGGCGGTTCTGTTGTAATCAATAGGCCGCATTTCAATAATGTAGAGATAAGGCGACAGTTAAATATACCATCGCAACAGAACATTAATGATTTTGCCACCTTCTACCTCCAGATTGAAGATAAAATAGATGATGTCATGCAAGAGGTAGCTAGCAGAGCCCAAACAGGTGATGTAATTCAGATCGAGCTAGCTGGTGGTAACGATAAAGCTCACATCTACCAGCAAACTAGTGATATAAACTCTATCAGAGATAATGTATCAGACATGCTTGAACGTTTAGCCCAATCAAATACAGAGCTTCTGGCTGATGGGGGCTTAGAGCTCATTGTACAAATAGTCACACCATTGCGTGGTGGAATGCGTCGCAGGCTGTTGAACACTACCAACAGAGAGATTTTGAGGTTGAAAAAAACGACACCTACACATACCTCGTAATAAAGACAACAATTTGTGTTTCGCTCTCTCACTAACCTATCTGCTAAATAACACACTTACAACAAAACAAGCCACAAGACAGGCACGGCTCTTACATGAGAGTGTAGGATTGGATTGTCAAACACCTGTGAGTCTGGGCGATGTCCATAAATTTGAGAAAGTCCTCAAACGGAAAATAACTGTAATGTATCGAAAAGAGGACTGCCGCCCCATGACCTTTTTCGACACGCGTTATCCCAAAACAGATAACGATACCTTATTTGTCTTACACCTCGAGGAACATTATTACGGTGTGAAAGCGATAGAGGCATTCGTTGGTCATGCATTCTTTTGCAGGCTTGTTACAAAGGGCATGAGAATTGGCAACAGCACCAGTGTGAAGGACACTGTGGCGTTTGTCTTGAGCCATGCTGTAAACAGCGACGGATTAAACCTCTCATCTGCCCCGACTGTAACAAAACTTGTCGTAATGAGGAATGCTTTACCAAACATAAAGAGTCTCGATCAATGAATCGTGTGAGCAACTGCACTTCATACAAAAAATGCTTGCAGTGTGGTCTTCGGTATTATGTGAAAGCTGATGTTACCGGTGCTAAACATCGTTGCCCCGTTAAAAAATGCACAGTGTGTGATGAGATCTTAAATCAAGATGACGCCTTGTTGAACCCCCACATGTGCTACATTCAGCCCATCAAGCCTCAACCACCGTGCAAAAATGTAGTCTACTACGATTTCGAAACCTATGTAGATGCAGACGGTTTACACAAACCTTTTCTCATCTGTTGCAAATCAAATAGACTGGCGAAGCATTGGTATGGCACAGATTGTGTTGATGAATTTCTCAGATTTTTCCGAAGGCCACAGTTTAAACAAACTACGTTTGTTGCACATAATGCGAGAGGTTTTGATTCATACATACTGATAAGGAGAATGCTTGAATTAGGTCTCAAACTTGACATTCTGATGCAAGGGAGTAAAGTTCTATCATTTGTCGATTTAGACACAAAATCTCGATTCATAGACTCTCTCTCATTCTTGACGATGCCTCTAAGTGCAATGCCTAAGGCCCTGGGGTTTGAAGACAAATCAAAGGGTTACTTCCGACACAAATTCAGCTCTTTAGAGCATCTAAACTACGTAGGGTCTCACCCTGACCCCGCGTACTACGGTACCGAACGAATGTCACCCTCCCAACGATCAAAGTTTGACGAGTGGTATGCCAAAGAAGCTAACAATGTGTTTGATTTTGCTAAACAGGCAATAGCCTACTGCGAGAATGATGTTGATCTCCTAATGCAAGGGTGTGAAAAATTCAGGAGTGAGTTTTTTGAGGCCACGGGAACAGATCCATTCAATGCTGTAACAATTGCGTCGGCGTGCATGAAAGTTTTTCGAGCTAATTTTCTAACCCCTCAAACACTAGCCATTACACCATCAGACAACTATATGCGTCAGCACAAAGCTTTTTCACACAATTCTATTCAGTACATGCAATGGATCATGCACAGCCAAAATATCCAAATTAGACATGCATTGAACGGTGGTGAAGTTAGGATAGACAACTACACTGTAGACCAGTGGTCACCAACACGGTGCCCGCGGGCACCAGGTCGCCCGTGAGGACCGCATGAGTCGCCCGCAGGACTGTTCTAAAATTAGCTCAAATAGCGGCATTTGTCAGCGAGCTGCATCTATTTATTTTACAGTCAAACCTCGGTTTTCTAACGTCCCGGTTCTCGAACAAATTGGAATTCGAACAAAAAATTCGAGAATTCTTTTGTTTCGGTTGTCGAACAAAATTTGGAGGTCGAACCTCGCGAGATGAGGCGGGAGGACCCGAAAAAACCCGACCGCGCGGCCCGGATGCCGACTGACTCCGTTGTTATTGTATTTTCGTTACTTGCCTCACCAACCCCAACCCTCACCGCACGTCACTGCCCTAATCATACCTCCAAAGAAAGCAAGTGGGAGCAGTAAAGACATCCTAAAACACAAAGACGCTCTTAAAGCAATGCGACAGTGAGCGCCCGGCGCGCTGCGGTAGCGCGATCGGACCAAATTGAGCTCCCTGCGCACTGAGCTTCACTTAAATTTTGGAAAGTACATCCGGACTTTAAAAATATTTTCTAAATTTTAGCGACCGCTCTGTTACAATAATGCGACCAGCGCGGTGCAGTTGCGTGGTCGGTGACGCGACACTGTTGCGCGTTCGGCCGTGCGCTGCAGTTGCTGTAAGGGATCGGACAGTACAGCCAAGACTTTATTGTGGAAGGGGATGTTGGGGGTGGCTGGCGCTGGAGCGGCGATCTGGCTGGGGTGGACAAGCAGTTCTGTGGATTCGAATTGTAAGTCAGATTCTCAGGGACAGATGAGCGAAGCATCACGGGACAGACTAACACTCGGGTCTGCGCTGGCGGCGCTGATATAGCGCTGTCCATGAACCCGTGGCAGGTGACGGCGATTCCACTGACAGGGGGGCGTCGTCCTGTCGCAGGTGCCACCAGCACGTGACAGTTGCGTGATCGGACAAAATTAAGCTCCCTGGGCACTTAAGTCCACTTAAATTTTGGAAAGTACATCAGGACTTTAAAAATATTTTCAAAATTTCAGCGACGGCTCTGTCATAATAATGCGACCAGCGCGGTGCAGTTGCGCGGTATGCGACGCGCTGCGGTTGCACGTTCAGCGGTGCGCTGCAGTTGTGCGATCGGACAAATACGCGCAAATGAAAAAATGCTTAAAAAAGTTTTTTGTCTTGAAACGGATTATTTGTAATATGAAAAATAGATTCGGAATTCGACCGAATTGCTTCTCGAACCGCCTTCTGGAACGGATTGTGGTCAAAAACCAAGGTTTGACTGTATTTTTGCTATTCTTGTTAAAATCACACTTACATGCGAATTGGAAAATGACAATAATAACACATAGCGAAAGCCAAATTGAGCAAATTGGCTATTTCAGAAGTGTGTGTGTCACGTCTCGTCCCCAACTGCTCCACTATGTCTCTGTTTTGGTTTCTGTCTGTGTGCTCGCCCCTCCCCTCCTGTGTGCCCATGATCAGTGTGATTATTCCCACCTGCCTCTCGTTACCTGTCGTGTATATAAGTCCTGTCTGCCCCTCACTCCCGGTCGGATCATTGGTTGTGGTTGTTTGGTGTTGGATTTATGTTGTGTGTTCATGTCATGATGTCTTTTTGGTTCCTGTCGTTGGTAATGTCACCCTGTCTTTTTGTTTCACGTCTTTTTGGTCAGTCTCGTTGTTAGGTTTTGTTAAGTCATGTCAGTTGCCGAGTCTGTTAGTTTGCGTTGTTCAATAAACCCTGGTCCAAGCTGCACTTGGTCGTCCTGCTCCATGCTCCACCGTGACAGTGTGTCAAACTGGTAGCCCTTTGCCTTAACCAGTACCCAGGAAGTAGCTCTCGGTTTAAGAAAGGTTGGTGACCCCTGCTGTAGACTATTCTGAAATCGTGCAAAAAATAGTGTTTGAGTATTTTGGTTGTTATCACCACGGCTGCGCAGAATGCTTCGACCTCTCTAAAATATGCCCGACAACAAAACGCCCTTTTCAGGAGAGGTTTGATAAAACACAAAAGAAAATTCAGGATCTACAGCTTAGACAGGATGTGTACCTTGTAATTACGTGGGAGCATGAATGGTTGCAAATGAAAAAGATGGACATAGAGGTGAAGGAATTCCTTAAAAAAAACAAATTTCCTACACCACTCAAACCGAGGCAGGCTCTTTTTGGGGGCTCAACAAACGCATTTGATTTAAGATACACGGCTGAGCCTAACGAACGCGTGTTGTATGTTGATGTGACGTCATTATACCCTTTCATCAACAGTACAGGCACCTACCCTATAGGTCATCCAACGATTATCCACGGCGATTTTAAAGACCCTAGGTCGTATTTCGGTTTCATCAGCGCCACAGTCAACCCACCCCGTGGTTTTTATTTTCCTGTTCTACCCTTCAAAACAGCTAAAGGTAAACTCGTCTTCACACTGTGCCGCTCATGCGCCAAGTGTAACAACCAGCAGACGGCGTGATGAGCAAAGATCGTTAACAGGTGTTTGGACAACCCCTGAATTTGTTAAGGCACTTGATCTCGGGTACACGGTTGCAGATATTACCGAGGTATAGCATTACACAAGAACGAGCGACACAATCTTCCGCGATTATATGCGGACATTTCTAAAAGGTAAACAGGAATCTTCAGGTATCCGGCTCACGTGGTCAACCAGGCTGATAGACAAAGATATATACATGAGTATGCCATTCACCAGGGTATCCAACTCGACCCTTCCAAAATTGCTGTAAACCCTGGCAAAAGGCAAGTGTCCAAACTCTGTCTTAACAATCTATAGGGAAAACTTGCGCAACGTGAGAATATGACAAACACAAAAATTGTGACAAAATCTGAGGATTTTTTTGAACTTCTGTTTTCAGGTCTGTACAATGTGAAATTCTTCCATTTTATCAGTGAGAAGCTTTCAATTGTGCAGTATTGTATCAACATAAACAATGAGATCCCCGCCTCAAAAACATCAAACGTGGCTGCAGCGTGTTTCACAACAGCCTATGCACGCCTAAAAATGTACAGCTATTTAGAAATTTTACAGAGGCGTGTCCTTTACACCGATACAGACAGCCTCGTGTACACTGTGAAGCCAGGCGAAAATGTTCTCCCTCTAGGGGATTATCTGGGTGATTTGACAGATGAGCTTTCGAATGACAGCATTTTAGAATTTGTCTCAGCCGGCCCCAAAACATACGCTTACAAAACACGAGGATCATCTCAGACGGTCATGAAAGTGAAGGGGATCACGCAGTCTCACGAAAGCGGTCACAGCGTCAATCTCGATAGCATGCTCAGTCTGGTTCAAGGGTACGTCGATACAGCAAGTGCAACCTCAGATGTGCTATACGCTCCCCAACGTAATATCGTTCGCGATAAGAGAGGGTTTCCTCTCAGAAACATGTCATTTTCCAAGCGGCTTCGTGTGGTGTACGATAAAAGAAGGCTGCTCGAGCGAGGCACCACTGAACCGTTTGGCTACTGATATTTCTATCTATCCATACGTGTGTCGGGGTGTGTGTGTGTGTGGAAATGGCTTTTAACCAGATTGAATTTGACCCTAGATTAGAACTTCCTTTTTCATCTCTAGTAGCAGGGCCTTCAGGTTGTGGCAAGACTTTCTTTGTAAAAAATGTATTGCAAAATCCTGAACATGTTCTGAGAAAAAAACCTGATAATATTGTCTGGGTTTATACTTCATATCAGCCAATGTACGATGAGCTCAAAAACCTGAATAAAGACATTGTTTTTATCAAGGGGCTGCCTGAATCTTTTGATGACAAGAGGCTGTTCCCGCCACAGCAGCAGCATCTACTGATTTTGGATGACGTCATCTTCCAAGCTTCGGATAACCCGGAAGTGGTCCGAATATTCACCCAATATAGACATCATAAAAATGTAAGCGTTATAATGCTAACGCAGAATGTATTCCATCAGGGCAAATTCAGCCGTACTATTAGTTTAAACAGTAATTATTTGATTTTGTTCAAAACCCCCCGTGATAAACTGCAGGTGAGTGTCCTGGCAAATCAAATTCCTCCCAGCAACCGGAGGTTTTTCCTGGAATGCTTTGAAGATGCTACAAGAGAGCCGCATGGGTATTTACTGGTAGATTTGACACCTTCATGCCCAGAACATCCATCCATCCATCCATCCATCTTCTTCCGCTTATCCGGGGTCGGGTCGCGGGGGCAACAGCTTCAGGAGGGACTCCCAGACTTCCTTCTCCCCAGCCACTTCATCCAGCTCATCCCGGGGGATCCCAAGGCGTTCCCAGGCCAGCTGAGAGACATAGTCTCTCCAGCGCGTCCTGGGTCGTCCCCGGGGTCTCCTACCGGTGGGACATGCCCGGAACACCTCCCCAGGGAGGCGTCCAGGAGGCATCCTGATAAGATGCCCGAGCCACCTCATCTGGCTCCTCTCAACGTGGAGGAGTAGCGACTCTACTCCGAGTCTCTCCCGGATGACCGAGCTTCTCACCCTATCTCTAAGGGAGAGCCCGGACATCCTGCGGAGAAAACTCATTTCGGCCGCTTGTATCCGAGATCTCGTTCTTTCGGTCACGACCCATAGCTCGTGACCATAGGTGAGGGTAGGAGCGTAAATCGACCGGTAAATTGAGAGCTTTGCCTTTTGGCTCAGCTCTCTCTTCACCACAACGGACCGGTACAGGGTCCGCATTACTGCCGACGCTGCACCGATCCGCCTGTCGATCTCACGCTCCATCCTCCCCTCACTCGTGAACAAGACTCCAAGATACTTGAACTCCTCCACTTGGGGCAGGATCTCATCCCCGATCCGGAGAGGGCATTCCACCCTTTTCCGATCGAGGACCATGGACTCGGATTTGGAGGTGCTGACCCTCATCCCGACCGCTTCACACTCGGCTGCGAACCGTTCCAGCGAGAGCTGGAGATCACGGCCTGAAGAAGCCAACAGCACCACGTCATCTGCAAAAAGCAGAGACGCGATGCTGAGGTCCCCAAACCGGACCCCCTCAACGCCTCGGCTGCGCCTAGAAATTCTGTCCATAAAAATTATGAACAGAATCGGTGACAAAGGGCAGCCTTGGCGGAGTCCAACCCTCACTGGGAACGAATCCGACTTACTGCCGGAAATGCGGACCAGACTCTGGCATCGGTGATACAGGGACCGAACCGCCCTTAATGCCCAGAACAATATAGACTAAGTACAGGTGTACTACATAACCAGTGGCCTGTCGTTTATATACCCAAACAATAAAACGATGACGAAGCTTTTAAAAACAAACGCACCGTTACTCAAATCTCTGTTTACATCCAAACCGGCCAAACGTAAGCATTTGCTACTCAGAGGCCCCAGTAGTTTGGTGAAAGCATTATGTGAGATTGCTCTAAATCTTCTTAAAGGACATGTACCCTTAAAATCAAAACTTTACAAGAGACTTAAAAAGCAAAAGAAAAATATCCGCTTTTTGGCTGATAAGAAAAATACTTTGAAGAAGAAAAGAGCTGTGTTAGTTCAGAAAGGTGGTTTTATATTGCCGTTACTGGCCGCTTTCGCACCTGTTCTCGAAGTGTCATTAGTGGCTTTATGAACAAAGCATAAAATGAGTTTGAAAACGGCTCAGAAAATGTTCCTGATTTCACCTTATCAGCCCGAGAGGCTGAATCGATCCGCTCCGACCATCCGTGATACAGCAGAGCATTCTTTGGATGAAGAGATGAAACAGGTTTTGGATAATAAAAATTTAAATCAATATGAAAAGATCAAAATTTATCAGACCTTAATGCAGCGTTACATGGGGTTGATCAAACAAAAAGACTCCGAGCAAATTCCTATTACGATTCGCAACGAAGCCAATGAGGGGGGTGAAAGAAAGACGACAGATGAGATGACAGGTGAACGCTATGAGGATATTTTGGACGCCATAGGTCCACGTTTCCGACCCAATGCCAACTATGTGCTGAAAAGACTGTCGGCAGAAGATGTAAGCTGGACGCCGTTAAGTGAATTTGTTTTTAGAGGAAAAACTATCAAAGGCTCCCATATGAGCGATTTGTTGAGACATTTGTGTGCGAGTGGGAAAAAAATCAACGAGAAACCGGTAGGATGGAGTGAATTTCTTCGGACGCTAGCCCGGTTAAACTTACCGGAAACAAGCATCTCCAACCCCTTGGCTCGCACAGATTTTAAACGTTTAAAATACGCTACAGGTGAAGATGAGGATGTTTCTTATGTAGAAGATGTAAGCATGATGAATAAAAAAAAAAAGAAAGAGGACATCCCCGATACTAAAATGGATTAGTTATTAGATGATACTCTATTGTTGTTAGTGGAAAAAACAAAAACGCATGACTCTGTAACTCTCTTTAACAATGTTTATTGAATAAAAGAGATTTTATAAAACATTAACACGGTTTCAGACAATGACATTTTTTAAATTTATGCAATGAACATGATGTTTGTCCGCCGCACATCCGGTCTGGTCTTTGACATTTTTTGACAAACTCACTAACCATGGCATCGTTATGGAGAGGGTCGGAATTGTAACGAGTCAGCACTTCACGATAGGTCAGCCCCCACCCACGATGACTGAGATAATACACACAATGCTGACCGCAGGTGTCTGTCAGCTCGTGTTGCAGCTGTCCGTTCTGATATTCGACCCGTTTAGAATGCTTCTTCAAAAATCTGTATATACTCGATGGGTAGTACGGGCTGTCCGGTGGCAGACCAAAAGGATCAAAGAATGTGGCCGAACCGTTCGATTCTAAAGTCAAAGCGAGCCAGTGCTCTCCGGGTAAATGCCTTGGATGGGTGTTGACGATGTAATATTTTGGAGGCGTGTCTCTGACATCAGCTAACTCATCCGATGCGAAAACGCCTCCAAATAAGGTTCTCTGCATCCGAGTCATAATCAAGTCCAATTCACGACCGTTCATAGCGTTAATAATAGTCCATCAATACTTCCCTTTTAGCGTTAATCTCAATAAGCGAATCGTAAGCCGCGTATACAATAAGAGTGGCTGTGTGTGGTAGCGGCGTTCTGAAACGCAAATCTAATCTTAAAACCCCGTTTTTAATTGGCGTTAATGCACCGGAATCATCTACCTGACTTAAATTGAAAACTAAAAGTGAGTAGCCTTGACTAAAATCCTGTTGATTTATACAGAGAGGTAGATCTTTTAAAAAACGACCTGTTGCCGTGTATAAATTATGAAATTCACGTGTACATATCCCAGCTTCGAAATTGGGCTGAAAAGCTTTGGCAGGTATCTGTCGACCTTCGTGGCTGAGAGCTAAATACTCTATGTTATAATGCAAAAAATTAAACGGGTTTAAATCTCTCCGTCCCATGAAACTGTTGTGGTTTACGAGCGCTATTACAATTTGTTTAGGTATATGTCCGAGGAATAGATTATCCTGATGACAAATCCGTGGGTTTGGTGGGATCGAGAAGGTCTTCATGTTGACTCGAGTTAATGGATAAATTGCATTACCCTTCTGTAAAGCGGCGGCGTGACCTATAGCCACAGCCGGTGAGATTGATACTTTTTTCACAAATAAGGACGCTCCTAGTATTTTGAGACACGAATCGCTGTCTGGAGCGCTCATGAGACAGAAATCATCAGAAGCTCTAGTTAACTTTAGACGCAGATCCACATTGTTCAATAGATGGCGTTCGGAAAAGAAAATATCTCCATGAAGCGGTCCCGTGAGATGGAATTCACGTGAGCCTGCAATCTGCTGTGCGCGCCGCACAAAACCGTCGTTGACCCCCGCCCCTTCGAGAGCGATGGAGTCCATACGCCCACTAGAGTCTTTTGCGAACATTACTGCTGTGAATTGTGACTCCAAACAATCGTTTGAAAAGTTTAACAGCAGCTCGATGATGGATCTGTAGGTGTGTGTGGCACTAGATTGTGAGATTAACCGCCCACCCAACGAAATATCTAATTGACTAAAAATTGTGTTTATAGGGAAATTCACGATGCCGACTTGTTCTTGCGGTGGAATATTTGTCCCATCCCTACGCGTCACCTTTGCACGGAGATGTAGTAAAGTGTCGGATAAATCTAAATATTTTGAGCCGTCCCCAGGTATAAAAAATTCTATTGGTCCTTGGTCCACGATTGCGGATAACGGTTGAAATTCGACATATGAGCTATCTTCTATGGAGAATTGCGTCAGAGGCGCCGAAAATAGGTCTAGACTTGATAAAATTGCCTCTTGACTTTTAAAATGTAGAAGGGCCATTTTTTAAGAGAAAATATCCACCTGGCGTCTAGTTCGCTTTTTTTTTTAACGACTGACCTGAGACCGGTTGAGCGCCTTTTCCTTTTAACGCTCCTTTTTCTCCGCCCACCAGGTTGGAGCCCCCCACGTGACAATACAGCTAGCCCGGAACCTTGTTGATCGGGGCCTTGTTTCTGGTGGATTCTTTGAATGACGCGCCCTGCTACATCCGTTGCTATGTATTTAGCGGCGGCTTGAAGATGCGGCTTGGCCAAGTTAAACCCGTTTTTGAACATAGGCATCACGAAACGGAATAATTTTGCAAAAATAGACCCTAGGCCACGCCCATATTGCACCGGCGAACCTGCAAAACCTTGAAACGAGCCCCCCACTTGTGTTTCATAATAATCAACAAAACGATACAAGTCGGGATGCATTGACGATGTCGTCATTTTTTTATTTATTTATTTTTTAAATTTATTATTATTTCGATCTAAAATGCAGAGTGAGAATGACCTTCCCGTATTCGAAATCTATCGGATTGTTCTGGTCTGTTCGCAGGTAAACCGAAATGGTTTCAATATGGCTTCTGCACACATCTAAATAGTAAACAGGATTAAAAGTTTTGTTTATAACGTCGCCATAGTTACCCTCGAGAGGTAGGGTTCTAAGCATTGGAGCGTAGGCGTCACCAACTGTCTGATGATGTATGACGTCAGTGTAGATGAACATGAAATATGATCCGGCTCGTCTGTCGGCAGGATGTTGTGCGTTTACGCCTTCCGGTTTGAGTGAGAGCCAATGTTCAGGATTCATTCCGACAATGTACGCCAGGGGGCTCTTGAACATAATTCTCAACCCTTCTTCGCCCGAAAACTTGAACCTCTGTTTATGTTGATCAAATTGGACGTCAATCTTTTTGTTACTCGCTTTAGTTAATAGAGTTTGGATGTCCAAAGCTAACGAGTCATGATTGTGATAAACCCCTCCTTTAGTTTTGAGCATGGTCCGAACTTCTGACTCATCTTGAAACATATCACCTCTCGGGAGCGGGAACTTAGGCTGTTTCAGATAGAAATTCCGTTTTTTCTCAGGAATGTTGGGGATTGAGTTGATGTATGAAATCTCACATAAACCAACCTCCCACGAACCTTTTAAATCGATATGTTGAGCCAGTTCGGTTTTAAATTCTGTGAGGGTGTTTGAGCTAAATAGATGTATACTAGCATTTGACGCTAATGTTACGTAGAATTCACCCATCTTGTAATTTCCACAGAATGGCCGTTTTAGAGATCGTCAGATGTTTTTAATACTCTTTGTGGGTACCCAACTGTCGAATTTGGCTGGCCAGCCCACCCAGTGGACGAGGGACTCGCGTTTGCCTGACACGGTGCGTGATTTAAGAATTTTCTGTATGCGAAAATTGTATTTATTTTTTATTTTTACTTTTTGTAATTCCGCTTCATAAAAGCTGCCTTCTACAGGCATACCATCCAAGTCCGATATTTTATAGACGGGAGGAACACGGTGGAGACGTTTCATCCGTGTAACTTTGTAAATAACCTTTTTCAAAATTGCCTTTTATTTTGGAAATTCTCACAGTTTCACCCAGTGCGAACCGGAACTTGTCCCCCCGTCGGAAAGGATTTTTGGCGTACAGGTTGGTGAAAACGGTATCCTAATTTTCTTCGTTTACGGCGTTTGGTGTCATTTTTATACTGCTGTGAAAACTGTCGTTATAGCTGACAATAAAATCCTGAATTACATCCACGTATCGTTGTGTGTTCTTAGCTGTGAAATAGCGCCACATGCGTGATTTTAGAGTCCTGTTAAATCTTTCGATCGTTTCCGCTTTGGTGTCAGAGGCGGTGGAAAAATGTGTAATATTGTGCTTTCTCATTAATTTCTGGAAATGTTTGTTAAAAAACTCCGCCCCTTTATCTGTTTGAAGGCGTAATGGTGAACCGCTAACTGATAGGATATCTTCAAATGCTTTGGTGACCTGCGTACCTGTTTGAGCTTTCAAAACGCGTACATATGCACGTTTCGAGAAGATATCGATTACGGTTAGTAAATATTTATATCCATCGTTGTAGTGTGCTACTGATTGCATATCGCATAAATCTGCTTGGAATTGTCTCATAGGACTTCGAACAAAAACTTTATTTCTAGGAAAAGTTATTCTGGCTGGTTTGTGTAAAGTGTAAGCATCTTGATCGGATTAAAAAGCTTTCACTTTTTTAATGTTAATGTTTTTACAGCTAACAGCCGCTGTTCTGTGTAGGCGTGTCTCTCCCCCAAAACTAGCTGGATTCTTAGCACAATAATAGAGTCTCTGAAGACATCTATCGCCACCCATTGTTAGGTAAGCTCTGTTGGATATCAGAGTGTGGTGCTGTTAATAAAACAAGCTATGATTTTAAATTGAATAAACACAGAGAAACAATCGCTTTTCCAGTCACAATAGTTTATTACAGAAAAAAATCAAACTAGTTCTTAAAAAACATTACTAATAAACAGAAACAAGTATAAAACATGGTAAAAATAAAAACATGGTAAAAAAATGTTTTTCTATGAATCCTAAGGTTTAACATAACCATTTAAGCGGCTCGACCCTCATATTATACTCTGAGCCCTGTTGTGTGTTGATTTTCCCAGGCGTCGAGGTCACCGGAGGGACGACACCAAACTCAAGATCCAGCGGGGGGTCATTGTCAACGATCGTGTCGTCAGCCTCCTCAAAATCACCGGGCACCTCTGACTCTGTCTCTTTGAGCATGATTCTAATGTCAGCAGCAGACAAGCAGGGCAAATCCATGCCATTTTCAGGATAGCGTGCGCAGGCATCATCAAACAACTCGATAGCTCGTGACGATGACCACGCTTCATGCCGTTGAGGCCTCTGCTGCTGCTGCTCCAGCTGCTCCTGCTGTCCCATCGTGCTTGGTAGGTTGTACCCCGAGGTTTCAGGGGTTTCAAACACGTCAAAAGTTGATGACAAAGCTCCATAGAGAGAATCGGGTTGCAGATCGTCGAGGCAGATCGGTGGAATGCGTTCGTTCGGGTCGGGTGTAGGCATTGGAAGAATCTCAAACCTTTCCGCCCTTGTCTCAGGCCCGCTGGCGTTGGTTCCGTTTGTTCAGCAGCCGTGCTTGGCCGTGGCGCCTCGATGAAAGCTGTGTCCGCATCATCTGTCTCGGCATCAGAGTTGTCAGGGCTGGACCAGAATGTGATGCCCGGCTCATTGCCCATAGGTACAAAATGTGGTAAAAGTCTTCTGGCAAGCATTTTTTGAGCCATCTTCTTTCTCTCTTGTGTGTGCGTGTGTGAAAGGGGGTGTCTGCATGTCCGCTCTTATACATTTTAGATAGTTATGCTAATGACTACAACCCCACCTTTCTGTGTCTGCAGGTGAGAAAAAGAGGGGGGTATGAGGGGGTAGGAGGAACAGAGTCTTGTGTGCTGTGGGGGGCCAGGGGTTTAAACTTAATTTTTTAGTAAGGGTTAATCTAAAGTCAGTTTACGTTTCACCCCGACGACGTTTGTCCAGACACGGCTTGATAGAAAAAGCCCCGTAATACTCTCACCAAATGCTTGCATCCTTTCATACCATGCGGTCAATGGTTTATTCAATATCGTCTGGAAAAGTCCGCATTCGCTGCTAAACACTTCTAGCGTTAGATACAATAGATCGATTTGCTCTCCATCTTCTGCCCCATCAACAGTTTGAGGAGAAACTTTAAACCGGAAAAAACATCTCCCGCCGGCTGTGATTTTTGAAATCCATGTTGCATTCAGCTCACCTTCTAACCCGTATTCATTGAGAAATTCAGACAAGACCTTTGGCAGGAGTTGATTTAAAACACCCCAGTCATTTGAGTTCAACGTACCATATGCACCGGCCTGCTCATAGTTGCTGTTGTTTGATCCAGAGCTCTCTTGGTTTCTCATAAAGAAAGACAACTCACCAGTCTCGTGAAAAAATTTAAATCCCCATAGAGTCTCTGGTGTTAGATGCCAGCTCCGCTCAAGTTTTTCTGTAGGCCTTTGTTGCATACGCCTTAGATACATTTGTTTCTTCCTAGGGGCGTCTAGCAAATCATCGGGGCCTCTGCGGCAAAGATGGATACTGACCGGCGTCTCTGCTATCATGATTTGAGCTTCAGGTTTGCAGTTTAACACCACAGCTTTAGCTTAGCTCTTTTCTATGAACTATCAGCACAATACTCTCGCGCAATATATGAACAACATGTCCGGCCCCTCTCTCAAACCACACCTCTGTGTATCACGTGTTTTTTTTTTTTTTTAATCAGGATATGTTTTAAACTTAGACAGCCTTCATAAAAACAGAGGCCTTCGTCTGTCTCCCTCTTGATTTTTTTTTATCTTTCAGATACCTTTGGCACCATGCTGACGATACTTCAATGATTTTCTCAACAAAACCCCCTTGATCCTCTAAACTATTGTTTGCCAAATTACATGCGTCTCGCTTTCAGACACCTTTGGCTAAACTATTGTTTCTCAAATTATAGGCGACTCTCATCCAGACAACTTTGGCACCAATAATAACGACCCCACATTGACACAAACACCCCTCCTCATCGCCTTCTCAACAAAACGGCCCCCCTTCAACCCACACGCGCGGGCTGGTAGCAAAGCTAGCTCAGAGGGGTGGTAGCAAAGCTAGCTCAGATGCTACACCTGTCTTGATTCATAAAAATACATGCCCATACATATCCACATCTTAAAAATGGCGCCAGCAAACCAAAATGGCGACAGTCAAAGATGGCGCCGTCACGACTGGCGCCATCTTGATGCCCCCAACCCCGCCCCAATTCAAAAGGGGGTGATTTATGATACCATAACAAGTCATAAAAAGGTCATAAAATTTTATGACCCCTAACTCATTTGCATATGAATAGACATCAAGGCTTAGTGCCTTCTTCTATTCTCTTATGTGTGTGACCTACGTTAATGTTCAAAAGAGCGGATGTTAATGTTATCTGTGGTATGGCATGTAATGTATGTGTGTGTGTGTGTGCGTGTGTGTGATCTATATATCAAAGGTTTTAACAAGTTGATTTACAGTTAATGAATCATTGATATTAAATGCATGATTTGCTGTTATAGTATACTATATACGTATGATGGGTACCAGTGTGTGTGTGTGTGTGTGTGTGTGTGCATGTGTGTGTCTGTGATTTACGTTAATGTTCAAAAGAGCAGGTGTTAATTAAGTTGATTTACGGTTAATGAATCATGCAAACTATCGGAAAGATATGTAATTTAAACTATAGGAGTGTTAGGTTAAGTTTTTTCCCATCCAATTAAAATGACATAAAAATGACATACAGGAGGGTGTTTTGTTCGGGCATCCGTCCTTGTTATAAACTATGATGGGAAACAGAGCAGAGGCACAGGGGAGGGGTGTTTTGCAAGGGCAGAGGTGTACCCCTTTAACGGTTAAATAGCCGTGAATGGCCTTTGAGCGCTCAAGCCGTCACAAGAACTGCAATCGCCTGAATCAGAGTGTGTCGAAGAGCGTTTCGAGATGGTTAAAGGTGAGTATCCTGCCCTCCAAAGTGGGAGCCTGCCACTTCTGTCGCGGCTGAAGTGATGCCAGGTATTGCTTCTTCCATTTATCCCAGAACGTTTGTGCCAGATGTTGGACTTGGCGCCATCCGGACTTGTGGAGGTCTTTGATCCAGTCACCGACTGGGGCTGAAGGTACACTCACCTTCTGGGTGAGGAGGGTTGCTGGAGTAAGAATGAAAGGATCGTCCGGGTCAGTAGACACTGGAATCAGAGGTCTGGCGTTGATGATCGCAGCGACCTCAGCCATCAGTGTGGAGAGTGCGTCGTGGCTGAGTCTCAAAGTTCCAAGCTGGAGGAACATTGAGTCCAGGATCTTTCATGCTACTCCAATCATCCTCTCCCACAAACCGCCCATGTGAGAGGCGTGTGGAACGTTAAAATTCCATGCACATCCTTGGTCCAGGAGGAACTTCTCGACCGAAACGCTGTCGACGTTGGAGGGGATCTTCAACTCCTTACAAGCGCCGACAAAGTTGGTTTCTCGATCGGAACAGATGAGCTTCATGGGGCCCCTGACAGCAAGGAAATGCCGGAGGGCGTTGATAAAGTTGGAGGTGTCTAAGGACTCAATGACTTCGATGTGGACGGCTCGTACACGCATGCACATAAATAACACTGCCCACCACGTACTGTGAGCGAGGTCACCTCTCGTACGGCGTGCTGATACGGTCCATGGTCCGAATGCATCGATGCCCACGTTCATGAATTGGAGGTTCGGTAGAGAGGCAGTCTCCCGGAAGGTCGGCCATCTTCTGTGTTAGGGGGGTGCCACGCAGTTTGCGACATGTGACATACCCGTGGATCAGGCTGCTCATACGCCTTTTGCAGCCAATTATCCAGAAATCGGCGGCCCGCACAGCGCCCTCAGTGAACATCATCCCTGATGTTTTGTCTTCTCATGGTGGTGTTGAACCAAGAGCGTTGCTATGTGATGTTTGCCAGGTATGATGCGAGGGTTTTTCTCCTCTTGCTGGAGCTGCACTTCTCTGCGTCAATGAAGGAATCTGAGAGGGCTGTCTTTAGGTTTCTCCTTCTTTCGCAAACAGGCGACACAAAAGAAGAAGGCACTAGGCCTTGATGTCTATTCATATGCAAATGAGTTAGGGGTCATAAAGTTTTATGACCTTTTTATGACTTGTTATGGTATCATAAATCACCCCCTTTTGGATTGGGGCGGGGTTGGGGGCATAAAGATGGCGCCAATCGTGACGGCGCCATCTTTGACTGTCGCCATTTTGGTTTGCTGGCGCCATTTTTAGATGTGGATATGTATGGGCATGTATATTTATGAATCAAAACAGGTGCAGCATCTGAGCTAGCTTTGCTACCAGCCAGTACGTGTGGGTTGAAGGGGGCCGTTTTGTTGAGAAGGCGAAGGGGAGGGGTGTTTGTGTCAGTGTGGGGGTCGTGAGAGTCGTCAGCATGGTCCCAAAGTTATCTGAAAGAGAGTCGCATGTAATTTGACAAACAATAGTTTAGCCAAAGTTATCTGAAAGAGAGTCGCATGTAATTTGACAAACAATAGTTTAGAGGATCAAGGTTTTGTTGAGAAAATCATTGAAGTATCGTCAGCATGGTGCCAAAGTTATCCGAAAGAGAAAAAAATCAAGGTGTTGTCGCATGTAATTTGACAAACAATCGTGGAGTTGGCATTATTGGTGCCAAAGATATCTGATGAGGTAGAGCCTTTGATGCGTCATCAGCATGCGGCCAAAGTTATCTGATTTCTCGCGACACGTGATCCCATAGGCGTGGTCTTATCCCCGCCGAATTTGAAGTTGGTTTAGTGCGAATGACCAACGCTCATTTTTGAGAAGACAAGCCATCGCTCGGAGCAACGGAGTCGAAGCGCGTCAAAAGCTGTTTCGAGAATGGTTAAAGGTAAGTCATTTTACTACTTTTGTCGGCGTAATAATAATGATAATAATAATAACAAATAATAATAATAATACACTGTGGTTATTTTATAAAACAAGATGTAATGTTTATGTAATATTTGCAGACATCATCGCTCTTGCCGATGTCCACGCATCTTTTGACGACGACTTTAGCGACGTTTACCTAACACAATCAGACTACGGTGAGTCAATCGTGCATCTAAGATAGTCCATATAAATGCTAGTAGTTGATGATTTTATTTTATGTATGTAACAGATCTCGTGGCCGCGGCATGGAATCTTCAGGTTATCCGGCTCACGTGGTCAACCAGGCGGATAGAGAAAGATACATATAAGGGTATGCCATTCATCAGGGTATCCAACTAGACCCTTCCCAAATTCCTGTAAACCCTGGCAAAAGGCAAGTGTCAAAACTCTGTCTTAACAATCTATGGGGGTTAACTTGCGCAGCGTGAGAACATGACAAACACAAAAATTGTGACAAAATCTGAGGATTTTTTTGAACTTCTGTTTTCAGGTCTGTACAATGTGAAATTCTTCCATTTTATCAGTGAAAAGCTTTCAATTGTGCAGTATTGTTTCAACATAAACAATGAGATACCCGCCTCGAAAACATCAAACGTTGCTGCAGCGTGTTTCACAACAGCCTATGCACGCCTAAAAATGTACAGCTATTTAGAAATTTTACAGAGGCGTGTCATTTACACCGATACAGACAGCCTCGTGTTCACGGTGAAACCGGCCGAAAGTGTTCTCCCTCTAGGGGATTATCTGGGTTAGGGTTAGGGTTAGCTTTCGAATGACAGCATTTTAGAATTTGTCTCAGCGGGTCCAAAAACATACGCTTACAAAACACGAGGATCATCTCAGACGGTCATGAAAGTGAAGGGGATCACGCAGACTCACGAAAGCGGTCAGAGCATCAATCTCGATAGCATGCTCAGTTTGGTTCAAGGGTACATCGATACAGCAGGTGCAACCTCAGATGTGCTATACGCTCCTCAACATAATATCGTTCGCAATAAGAGAGGGTTTCATCTCAGAAACATGTCATTTTCCAAGCGGCTTCGTGTGGTGTACGATAAAGGAAGGCTGCTAGAGCGAGGCACCACTGAACCGTTTGGCTACTGATATTTCTATCTAGCTATCCATACGTGTGTCTGTGTGTGGAAATGGCTTTTAACCAGATTGAATTTGACCCTAGATTAGAACTTCCTTTTTCATCTCTAGTAGCAGGGCCTTCAGGTTGTGGCAAGACTTTCTTTGTAAAAAATGTATTGGAAAATCCTGAACATGTTATGAGAAAAAAACCTGATATTGTCTGGGTTTATACTTCATATCAACCAATGTACGATGAGCTCAAAAACCTGAATAAAAACATTCTTTTTATCAAGGGGCTGCCTGAATCTTTTGATGACGAGAAGCTGTTCCCGCCACAGCAGCAGCATCTACTGATTTTGGATGACATCATCTTCCAAGCTTCGGATAATCCGGAAGTGGTCCGAATATTCACCCAATATAGACATCATAAAAATGTAAGCGTTATAATGCTAACGCAGAATGTATTCCATCAGGGCAAATTCAGCCGTACTATTAGTTTAAACAATAATTATTTGATTTTGTTCAAAACCCCCCGCGATAAACTGCAGGTGAATGTCCTGGCGAATCAAATTTCTCCCAGCAACCGGAAGTTTTTCCTGGAATGCTTTGAAGATGCTACAAGAGAGCCGCATTTATTTACTGGTAGATTTGACACCTTCATGCCCAGAGCAATATAGACTACGTACAGGAGTACTACATAGCCAGTGGCCTGTCGTTTATATACCCAAACAATAAAACGATGACGAAGCTTTTAAAAACAAACGCACCGTTACTCAAATCTCTGTTTACATCCAAACCGGCCAAACATAAGCATTTGCTACTCAGAGGCCCCAGTAGTTTGGTGAAAGCATTATGTGAGATTGCTCTAAATCTTCTTAAAGGACATGTACCCTTAAAATCAAAACTTTACAAGAGACTTAAAAAGCAAAAGAAAAATATCCGCCTTTTGGCTGATAAGAAAAATACTTTGAAGAAGAAAAGAGCTGTGTTAGTTCAGAAAGGTGGTTTTATATTGCCGTTACTGGCCGCTTTCGCACCTGTTCTCGGAAGTGTCATTAGTGGCTTTATGAACAAAGCATAAAATGAGTTTGAAAACGGCTCAGAAAATGTTCCTAATTTCACCTTATCAGCTCGAGAGGCTGAATCGACCCGCTCCGACCATCCGTGATACAGAGGAGCATTCTTTGGATGAAGAGATGAAACAGGTTTTGGATAATAAAAATTTAAATCAATATGAAAAGATCAAAATTTATCAGACCTTAATGCAGCGTCACATGGGGTTGGTCAAACAAAAAGACTCCGAGCAAATTCCTATTACGATTCGCAACGAAGCCAGTGAGGAGGGTGAAAGAAAGACGACAGATGAGATGACAGGTGAACGCTATGAGGATATTTTGGACGCCATAGGTCCACGTTTCCGACGCAACGCCAACTATGTGCTGAAAAGACTGTCGGCAGAAGATGTAAGCTGGACGCCGTTAAGTGAATTTATTTTTAGAGGAAAAACTGTCAAAGGCTCCCATATGAGCGATCTGTTGAGACATTTGTGTGTGAGTGGGAAAAAAATCAACGAGCAACCGGTAGGATGGAGTGAATTTCTCCGGACACTAGCCCGATTAAACAAGCATCTCCAACCCCTTGGCTCGCGCAGATTTTAAACGTTTAAAATACGCTATGGGTGAAGATGAGGATGTTTCTTATGTAGAAGATGTCAGCGTGATGAATAAAAGAAAAAGAAAGACGATATCGCCGGTAGTAAAATGGGTTAGTTATTAGATGATACTCTATTGTTGTTAGTGAAAAAAACAAAAACGAATGACTCTGTAACTCTCTTTAACAATGTTTATTGAATAAAAGCGATTTTTATAAATTATTAACACGGTTTCAGACAATGACATTTTTTAAATTTATGCAATGAACATGATGTTTGCCCGCCGCACATCCAGTCTGGCCTTCGACATTTTTTGACAAACTCACTAACCATGGCGTCGTTATAGAGAGGATCGGAATTGTAATGAGTCATCACTTCATGATAGGTGAGCCCCCACCCACGTTGACTTAAATAATACACGCAGTGTTGACCGCAGGTGTCTGTCAGCTCGTGTTGCAGCTGGCCGTTCTGATATTCGACCCGTTTAGAATGCTTCTTCAAAAATCTGTATATACTTGACGGGTAATATGGACTATCCGGTGGCAGACCAAAAGGATCAAAGAATGTGGCCGAACCGTCCGATTCTAAAGTCAAAGCGAGCCAGTGCTCTCCGGGTAGATGTCTTGGATGGGTGTTGACAATGTAATATTTTGGAGGGGGGCCCCCGTACGTCAGCTAACTCATCCGATGCGAAAACACCTCCAAATAAGGTTCTCTGCATCCGAGTCATAATCAAGTCCAATTCATGACCGTTCATAGCGTTAATAATAGTCCATCAATACTTCCCTCTTAGCGTTAATCTCAATAAGTGTTAGAGATTTGCTCACTCCAACTTATTTTGCAAGAACCACACGGGAGACAAGTAAGTCTTTTTAGACACCTGCAGGTGGAGAGTCCATTCGTCGCTGTGCGTACAGCGATGTTCGAATAGAGCTCTGAACTCTCCTTCCTGCAAGAGGATATTTATTAAGAGAAACAGAGTGGGGGTTGAGAGTTGACAGGTTTGGTGAACCCCCGGCCTCTGGTAAGATCAGAGCAGGGGGTGTTTTACGATGTTGTGGGAAACAGAACAACTTTGATTGCTTCCTCTGCAGCTGGTCAATCAAGCAGAGGAAGCAACCACTTCATTTTACTGCATTATGAGAGCAAGACAAGATTGGTTAATCATTATAGTCTACATTCCAACATAATCCTATGATAAAGATAACCTGGAAAACCCTAACATCTCCCTCCTGTTTTATCATATGATTATGTCACCCCAAACAACAAAGACAAGTAAGAAAAAAACATATATATATGTATAATGAAGAAAGAAGAAGAGCAAAAATAAAAACAACAAACAATGATAGCAACACTTTCCAGTGAAGATGAGGCATCACCTTAATACCCCAGATCAAACTTATTGTGTAAGCGAAAAACCTGTCGGCCAGATGTCATTAGCAGGAAAATTCTTACACGGTCCCTTTGCCTAAGGCGACCAGAATGCTATCAATAAAAAATAAAAAGAAAAATACAGAAACAGTACATCATTGTATCCATCACTTGCGAAGCATATTTGATGGTCAAATCATCAAGTTTCCGTAAAACATGCTCAACAGAACAGCATCTACGCAATCCACGTTTCATTATCATTATCACATCTGTCACGTATAAGAAGTTGTATATGTTTTCGTGTTTTCGTCAGCTGATGATGTTCTAGTCTGTAGGTGTGTTCTGTCACACACACTGGCGCACACACTCATGTCCAGTTGGCAGGCAGCATCGGACAACTCCTGTGACCACAAAACCACGATCCGTTCTGAACAGGCACGTGCACTCATAGGATACAGGTGAGGCAGGGCCTCTGAACTTCTGGATGAAGTAGGTCCCGTCCGATGGTGCAGCCATGTTGGTAGTAGAGCCCTTACACCTTGAAAACGGCTTTCTCATCCTGGCACACAGCGGTGATGTCCAAAGCTCCCATCCAGTTTCCTCCTGGAGAGCAGTCGTCGTTAATGCATTTGTGGGTCCTCCAACCTTGGATGCAACATGTGTAGTCAGCAAGACTTGGAATGGTCCCTCCCGCCGTGGCTGGCCCAGTTCCTTCTTTTGATGACCTTGGTGTAGACCCAGTCTCCTGGATTGATGGGGTTGTCGACCTGTGAGGAGGAAAGATCAGGCGGCAGTAAATTTGTCTTTGACACAGTTTGAGCGTCCTGATCATATAATCTGCCAAGGACTGCTCTTCATCTGTTGCTTGCATCTCTCGTAGTCAATTGTAGTGCCCATTTAACTGGCAAATAGGAGTGTTTGCGGGAAGAACACTTCCTAATGCTTCTCTTTAACCAAAGACTATTTTTTTTTTTTTTACTCAACTCAAGATGGCGGCGCGTGCACACGCAGCGGCCACTCTCTGTCCCGTCAGTACGGTGATTTGTTCGTCTTATGAGTGTTCGTCCGACAGTCTTGTGTGTTCGTCTCGTCCGTGCTACAAGTACAGCAGGCAGGTTCTGCTTGACATCGGCAGAAGTGGGTTTTGCGGCGTTCTGGACTTTGAAGCGTCGACATTAAAGGCGCTCGGACTGCTACGTCCTGAAACGTCGCCGACCTCACCCGCTCCCCCGGTTGGGAGCCGTCGGAAACGGTGTGCGAGGAGGCAAAAGAGGGGCAAGCGCGGAGGCGTCCGGGCCAGGCTGGCGGCCAACCCAGCGCGACCGGCGGTGCCCTCCATTCTTCTGGCGAATGTTCGATCGCTGGACAACAAAATGGATTACGTTCGCCTGCTGAGGTCTACGAACCGGACGGTGCGGAACTGCTGTGTGCTCGTGTTCACCGAGACCTGGTTGAGTGACAACATTCCGGACTCTGCAGTGCATCTGGAGCGGCTAGCGTGCTATCGGGCGGACCGTGCCATTGTACGAGGGGGAAAGTCGCGTGGAGGTGGAATATGCGTCTACATCCGAGAAGAATGGTGCCGGGACTCTGTGGTGGTATGTAAGCACTGCTCGCCGCTTGTGGAGTTTGTGATCATTAAGTGCCGTCCTTTTTATCTGCCGAGGGAATTTACCGCGATTCTGCTAGTCGCGGTATACATCCCGCCTTCCAACATCGAAGGAGACAGGATCGCGGCGCTTGGTGAACTGTACCAGGCTGTCAGTGAACAGCAAACAGCGCACCCTGACGGTTTCACCATCTTCGCTGGAGACTTCAATCATGCCAACCTGAAGTCTGTTTTCCCGAGGCTTCACCAGCATGTTCCCTTTCCGACACGTGGAGACAGCTTCCTGGACCTAGTCTACTCGGCGCAAAAGGGAGCTTTCAAAGCCACCCCCCTCCCCCATCTGGGGCTTTCTGACCATCTCACCGTTTTGCTTTTGCCCGCATACAGACAATTGGTAAAGGCATCCAGGCCGGTTCGGAGGCAGGTTCGAGTGTGGCCTGAGGGTGCCTCCGATGCACTTCGTGACTGCTTCGACACCACTGACTGGGACTTGTTTAAGCAGGCAGCCACCTACAACGATTGGACGGACATAGAGGAGTATACTGACTCTGTTACCTCTTACATCACAAAGTGCATCGATGATGTGACTTGCTCGAAATCCGTCGTCACTCGCGCGAACTGGAAGCCGTGGCTGACGGGGGCTGTCCTCAGACTGTTGAGGGCCAGGGACAAGGCTTTCAGAGCGGGGGATGAGGCTGGCTTGAGGACAGCGAGGGCCGACCTGTCCCGAGGCATCAAAGAAGCGAAGAAGGCGTTCTCGTGCAAGGTCTCCACCCACTTCAAGGACAGCAAGGACGCACGTAGCCTTTGGCGGGGCATTCAGACCATCACGGACTACAAGCCCGCGCCCAGGACCTGTGAGGGCGACGTCCGTCTGCTGAACGATCTGAACCGCTTCTTTGCTCGCTTCGACGCCCAGAACAGCACTTGCCCACTGAAGTCCACTCCCCCCCCACACGAGCAGCCCCTGCGCCTCTCTGCCGACGGTGTGAGGAGGGCGCTTGCCGCTATTGACACCCGTAAGGCGGCGGGCCCTGACAACATCCCGGGTCGAGCGCTGAAGGACTGTGCTGGGGAGCTGTCGGGTGTCTTCACGGACATCTTTAACGTTTCCCTGCAGCAGGCCATCGTCCCCTCGTGTTTCAAGGCTGCCACCATCGTTCCTGTGCCAAAGAAACCTGCACCGTCCTGCTTCAATGACTACCGCCCTGTGGCACTGACGCCCATCATCATGAAGTGCTTTGAGCGGCTGGTCATGGAGCACATCAAGTCCGTTCTCCCCCCCACCATTGACCCTTTCCAGTTTGCGTACCGTGCCAAGCGGTCCTCTGAGGATGCCATCTGCTCTGCCCTCCACTCGGCCCTCACCCACCTGGAGAGAAAGGACTCATATGTGAGGTTGCTGTTTGTGGACTTCAGCTCTGCCTTCAACACCATTGTGCCGCAGCGACTCATCTGCAAACTCGACGAGCTGGGCCTCAGTACCTCCCTCTGCAACTGGATACTGGACTTCCTCTGTCAGAGGCCTCAGGTGGTGCGTGTTGGCGACAAAATCTCCGCCAGCATCACGCTGAGCACGGGAGCCCCCCAGGGCTGCGTGCTCAGTCCATTGCTCTTCACCCTGCTGACGCATGACTGCACTGCGACCTACAGCGACAACCGCATAGTGAAGTTTGCTGACGACACGACTCTGGTGGGTCTCATCACGAAGGGCGACGAGACTCGGTACAGGTCGGAAGTTGACCTTCTGACCACGTGGTGCAGGGACAACAACCTCCTGCTGAACGTCAATAAGACCAAGGAAATGATTGTTGACTTCCGGAAGGGTCACACAACACACCTGCCGCTGATCATCGACGGTGCTGTGGTGGAGAGGGTGAGCTGCACCAAGTTCCTGGGGGTGCACATCAGTGAGGACCTCTCCTGGTCCGAAAACACCTCGTCACTGGCAAAGAAAGCTCAGCGCCGCTTGTACTTCCTGCGGAAGCTCAGGCGTGCATGTGCTCCTCAGGCAGTCCTGTCTACATTTTACCGTGGCACCATTGAGAGCGTCCTCACCAGTTGCATCGCTGTCTGGGGTGGTAACTGCACTGAACAGAACTTGAAGGCCCTGCAGCGCATAGTGAATACGGCTGGTAAGATTATTGGTGCTTCGCTACCCTCCCTGAAGGACATTTACACCTCCCATGTCGCCCGCAAGGCAACCTCGATTGCCAGAGATGTGAGTCACCCGGCTCACTCTTTGTTTGACCTTCTGCCCTCTGGGAAGAGGTACAGGAGCCTGCGCTCCCGCACCACCAGACTCGCCAACAGCTTCTTTCTCCAGGCTGTTAGGGCCCTGAACTCGCTACCCCCTTCTGCGTAGCGTGCGGCACTGTTGCGCTATTTTCGGGAATGTCTGCTGTACGCGCACTTGCTCCTTTTTTTTTCTGCTCCTCCTATTTATTTATTTATTTATTTACTGTTGTGTTATTTATTCATTATTTATTCAGCACGCTTTTGTTATACTTGTTTACTTGTTTGTCTGTTGTGAGCCATGTCTTGTCACCGTGGGATAGGGGGGAACGAAATTCCGGTTTCTTTGTGTGTCTTTGGCATGTGGAGAAATTGACAATAAAGCTGACTTTGACTTTGACTTTGACTTTGACACACACACAGACAAAGGGATTCTAATCCATCTCTCATGTAGCTTCTTTTGATAGAATCTCCTATTGGTAACTGTATAGCAGACGTTTTAGCATATACTCCCATACTCTGCTCTCTCACTTCTACTTTTTCATGTCGGTGCAGTCGTAGGTGGCCCCTATTGCAGTCATTGTCTTGTTAACTGTCGCCTTGTGACTCCTATGCATGATTGTGTGAATGTCAAAAATTGAACGTACCTAGTAAGTTTCTGACCATCCAACCTCCACTGTGGTACAAAAAAACCTTACTATTGTATTGAGTAGGTACATTGAGCAACCTAGCTTCCTACTGACTGCCAAATGTCCTGTTCTAAAATTTATATAACTCGACCTCTACGTCTTAAGCTTGATGAGCCAAAATATCAGATCTTGCTCTTGTTTCCTACCGTTTTAGCCTATTTGTTTTATCCAAATCCGTTCAATCTCTGATTATAATGCTTTTCTCTTGTAGCCCTACGTATTTTTCAAATTTTTATTTATTTATTTATCAAATCTCCTCAGTTCTGTCAAACTCAGTGCACAATGAACCTCCCTTCCACTTTGAACCAAGCTTCACCAAATTTGGTAACGCCAAGGAGTGCGATTTGGTTGTCAGACACTCCAAGTCCATATCTTTTTGCTGCACTTCACCCTCTCAAGTTGGTGTTCTTTTGTTGTTGCTTCAGAGCGACCCCATCCATCACGCTTGAATGAGTCCATTGTTCAAATGAGTCAATTTTCATCATTGTGAGTTCCTCCGCTTTTCACTGTCTTTTCCGTCCCCGAGGATGTTGTATTTCCTCCGGAGTGTACTTGTCCTCCTCCAAGCACAACAGCAGTCTTTTCTTGTCCTTCGTCAAAGGTCAAAGGTGCTTCAGAGCCAGGCACCATTTTGTGGTTGTTCACGGCTGCAGGCGAAGTCTCGGATTGGGTTTCAGGGACTCTGACACTGAGAATGACAGGCTGGGACATCAAACTTGTAAGACTATCTCCAAATGTAGCTGCTTCCATCAATTTGCTGGTAACGTTTGTTTACCAAACTTCAAATTCTCCTAATAACAGCGGTCTCGTTTTTATATCGTAAATCCTGCAACTCATCCTATTTTTTGAGCTACATTTTATCTATAGTTCCAATTTAATCGGCCAGTATGTTGTCTTCAGTATCATTATTGAAAATCAACTCATCGAGGTCTGCGTTCCACATCAAGCCCTGATCTGTATGTCTTGACCTCTCACGTTATTGTCATGCTTGCTCAAAAATGTGACTTAGAGTATGGTGCTGTGAATTCTCAATCTCCCCAATGAAATTGGATCCCACCTCGTAGTTCTTATCGTTCTCATGTTCCTGTTAGCCTGCAATTGTCCAAATCAAAAATGTTTTCTTTTAACTGTCTTTCTTTTGAACCTCTAAATCTCTCGTGTTGCTAACCTATCTACACCAGAACAAAAAATTTACCACAGTATAACACCAAATGTATTCGAAAATTCATTGTCATAAAGTGTTGTATTATTACTATCTTCCACTATCTGTCCTACTCACTCCCTCCTTTTGAGGCTTGGCAACGCCCATGCCTCACACCTTGACAAACTTTTTGGGAGAATACGTTCTTTACTACATACGATTCCATCATCATTTAATTTGACTTCCTTTCCAAAACGCTTCTTAATTTCTCAGTTCACACATCTTCTACATGTGTTACTGGTTCTCCAGTTTTTTTTCTCTAGTTAATTATCAATCCAAAAGCTACGTGTTTCTTTCTAACATTCAAGCTGCTCAAAATCACTCTTTCATCAAAGTTGCTCTACTAATTTTCCATAGTAGTCGCCAACGACTTCAACCATTCAACCTGTAATTTCTTTTCATTCAGGCTATCATTCATCAATGTTCATCATATGTATCTCACACAGTCTCCAAAAAGGATTCTTCCTATCACATTGGTCCCAATTCATCCAAGCTCACCACACAACATTCATATATCATTTTCAACTCAGGTTTCCTGGTAGAACAATCCACCGATTCAAAAAAACTTAACTAAAACAAACAACTGGCAAATTAATCTGAATTTTTTCTTTGTTTTTAAATTTGAAGAACTCAATCTCTCGGATTTAGCTTGCATTTAGAATTTTGTATAATCTTATAACACAACCAATCAATTATTCCTATTAAATGTAGCATTGCAAAATCTTAAATTCACAATTTAGCTTCTTCCAATTCCTGAAAGCATGTTCTGTCATTTTTTTTTTTTTTTTTGTTTTTCCTTCGAATTTCTCATGTGGGCTCGACATTTAACATGCACTAGTGTGGGGTAGTTTCTGCTCGCAAACAGATTTCTCTCTTTTTCCTCTCATTTTTATCTTTCAAAATCATTTCTGTTCTGCGGTGCAAATTGGATAGACCGCAGTCTAGCAATTTTTTTTTTATACTAAAACTTTAGCCAATGTTCATCATTTTAACATATACGCACACACATGCACAGCTCTCGCACGCAAAAGGTAGTTCCCAGCACCAATGATTCGTCACAGGCTGGCCATTTCCTGTGGTCGATCATGAGCTGGTCCCTCCCATGCACACGAGGACAGCACATTCTAATTTTATTTATTTATCTTCTAGAAGCAAGTTGCATTTCTTTACCACTTGATTTGCATATTCTAACTTTAGTGTAACACAATTTGAGCTCTAGTCATTTGTAATTTGGCATACAAACAGCATTGTCATACTTCTTGGATGGACAGGACTTCTAATAATCTAAAACAATATCTAATAATCTGACAATGACATGTTTTGCTGTCATATGGGTATCTATTCTTTCTTTCTCTGTATGAGCATAAGCGGTCAAAGAGGAGGAAGCTTGTCATGCTAAAAATTTGGCGTTTCCTCTGCTCCTTCCTCCACCCTTTGATTGGTATTGTTTTGCAAAACGACACTCTCGTGCAAAGTGTCCTCGTCTCCCACAGTTCCAACAGTTGTCTGAATCTGATGGGGGTTTTGATTTGAATGGTGGCTTGCGACGTTGTTGGTATCAAACTCTTCCTCTGCCCCTTTGGGAACTTTGGTAGAAGATCGTTGTATCTTCATTTAGATCATTATCATCATCTATATGAAATACATCAGAACTTTTGCCCTTCTCAATCCCTTTATCAGCGTCTCTGGGCCACTGCATGTTTTTTGTAAACCAAGCAGTGTCCGCTTCCACCAAGTGTTTCCTCGCCCAACTACCTAAGTCAGGGGGGAAACCAGTGAGGAGCGCAATTTTAAGATGTTGCTGATAAGCACTCTCATCTGCATCATTGAATGGGATGACACTATGCACCCAGAATTCTTTTTCATTTTCAAATCTCAATTGAATGGCGGCCTCACCACTTTTCAACTTTCTATCTTGTGTATTTTGGATTTGTTCTCTTCTTTCTTGTGAAGCTTTCAACCACACTGTAGCACTTCTACCACTTCAGCATGTATTGCATACAATTAAGAAACCTACTTGCCATGAACTTCTCATCTCAAAGAAGAGCAGAGCAAGAAAATTTACCATTCTTATTTCCCATCCTAATTTTAGTAGTTTAAAGTTTTACAATTTTGTTTTCAATTTTTTTTTTCTTTGAGGATCCTCAATGCAGGTTTAAATTGACCTTTCGGACAAAAGAAAAAATCTACGCCCTCCTTCAATTAAGAAAAAGAAGCTCTGTTTTTCTTAGCCCGTTTCTTCCACTGGGACTTGCACCCAAGCTATTCTTTGGCTTGGAAAAACATACAAAGAAAAATCTACGCCCTTCTTTGATTAACAAAAAAGAAGCTCCGTGTTTCTTAGCACGTTCCTTCCACTGGGACTCTAACCCAAGCCAGATCCCTCAGCTCGGAAAAACAGACAAAGAAGAGTCTACACACTTCGATGAACGAAAAAGAAGCTCTGCCTTTCTTAGCCTGTTTCTTCCACTGGGACTTGAACCCAAGCTGGCTCCCGTGCACCTCTACGTGTTACGCGTTTAACAACACAACACAACTTCAGGCCTTAAACTTACTTGTCCCCTGGTTCGTTGCACTGCCGGGTCCCGTCAATCCACCTCTGTCAGACGAAGGCAGACCTAAGATGCTGGCCCAGCGAAGAATTTCCTTCCCAGGTCTTTCTCCTCCAGGTCCTTTTAATGGACGCTGGCTTGTCGACAATGCAGCACGTCCTCCTTCGTCAGCCAGATAGCGGGTATGAGGGATCCCGGGTTTCGGCACCAAAATGTTAGAGATTTGCTCACTCCAACTTATTTTGCAAGAACCACACGGGAGACAAGTAAGTCTTTTTAGACACCTGCAGGTGGAGAGTCCATTCGTCGCTGGGCGTACAGCGATGTTCGAATAGAGCTCTGAACTCTCCTTCCTGCAAGAGGATATTTATTAAGAGAAACAGAGTGGGGGTTGAGAGTTGACAGGTTTGGTGAACCCCCGGCCTCTGGTAAGATCAGAGCAGGGGTGTTTTACGATGTTGTGGGAAACAGAACAACTTTGATTGCTTCCTCTGCAGCTGGTCAATCAAGCAGAGGAAGCAACCACTTCATTTTACTGCATTGTGAGAGCAAGAAAAGATTGGTTAATCATTATAGTCTACATTCCAACATAATCCTATGATAAAGATAACCTGGAAAACCCTAACAATAAGGGAATCGTATGCAGCGTATACAATAAGTGTTGCTGTGTGTGGCAGCGGCGTTCTAAAACGTAGATCGAGACGTAAAACCCCTTTTTTTATCGGTGTTAAAGCCCCAGAAACATCTGTCTGACTTAAATTGAAAACAAAAAGTGAGTAGCCTTGACTAAAATCCTGTTGATCGATACAAAGAGGTTGATCTTTCAAAAAACGCCCTGTTGCTGTGTATAAATTATGAAATTCACGTGTACATACCCCAGCTTCGAAATTGGGCTGAAAAGCTTTGGCAGGTATTTGTCGACCTTCGAGCCAAGTACTCTATGTTATAATGCAAAAAATTAAACAGGTTTAAATCCCTCCTTCCCATGAAACTGTTGTGGTTTACTAGGGCTATTACAATTTGTTTAGGGATATGTCCGAGGAAGAGATTATCCTGATGGCAGATTCTTGAGTTTTGAGGAATGGAGAAAGTCTTCATATTTATTCTGGTTAACGGATACAACGCATTACCTTTCTGTAAAGCGGCGGCGTGGGCTATTGCTACGGCCGGTGAGACTGTTACTTTTTTCACAAATAGGGATGCTCCTAGTATTTTGAGACAGGAGTCGCTGTCTGGAGCGCTCATGAGACAGAAATCATCAGAAGCTCTAGTTAACTTTAGACGCAGATCCACATTATTCAATAGATGACGTTCGGAAAAGAAAATATCTCCATGAAGCGGTCCCGTTAGTTGGAATTCACGTGAACCTGCAATCTGCTGCGCGCGACGTAAAAACCCGAGATTAATTTCAGCTCCCTCGACCGCGATGGAGTCCATCCGCCCCCTAGTGTCTTTTGCGAACATTCCTGCTGTGAATTGTGACTCCAAAGAATCGTTTGAAAAGTTTAACAGTAACTCGATGATGGACCGGTAGGCGTGTGTGGCACTAGATTGTGAGATTAGCCGCCCGCCCAGCGAAATATCTAATTGACTAAAAATTGTGTTTATAGGGAAATTCACGATGCCAACTTGTTCTTGCGGTGGAATATTTGTCCCATCCCTACGCGTCACCTTTAAACGGAGATGTAGTAAAGTGTCGGATAAATCTAAATATTTTGAACTGTCCCCGGGTATAAAAAAATCTATGGGGCTCTAGTCCACAATTGCTGACAAAGGTTGAAATTCGACATATGAACTATCTTCTATGGAGAGTTGCGTCAAGGGCGGGCCAAACAAATCGAGACATGATAACGTTGCCTCGACTGATTTAAAATGTAGAAGGGCCATTTTTTAAGAGAAAATATCTGTCCTGCGTCTCCTCCGCTTTTTCTTGACAACTGTTCTGAGACCGGTCGAGCGCCTTTTTCTTTTAACGCTCCTTTTTCTCCGCCCACCAGGATGGAGTCCCGCACGTGACAATACAGCTAGACCGGAACCTTGTTGATCGTCCTGTTTCCGGTGGATTCTTTGAATGATGCGCCCTGCTACATCCGTTGCTATGTTTTTAGCAGCGGCTTGAAGATGCGGCTTCGCCAAGTTAAACCCGTTTTTGAACATAGGCATCACGAAGCGGAATAGTTTTGCAAAAATAGACCCCAGACCACGCCCATATTGAATCGGGGCACCTTGAAATGACTCCCCGACTTGTGTTTCATAATAATCGACAAAACGATACAGATCGGGATGCGTTGTTGATATCATCATTATTTTTTATTATTTCGATCTAAAATGCAGAATGAAAATGACTTTCCCGTATTCAAAATCTATCGGATTGTTCTGGTCTGTTCGCAGGTAAACTGAAATGGTTTCAATATGGCTTCTGCACACATCTAAATAGTAAAGAGGATTAAAAGTTTTGTTTACAACGTCGCCGTAACTACCCTCACCCTCAATAGGTAGGGTCCTAAGCATTGGAGCGTAGGCGTCACCAACTGTCTGATGATGTATGACGTCAGTGTAGATGAACATGAAATATGATCCGGCTCGTCTGTCGGCAGGATGTTGTGCGTTTACGCCTTCCGGCTTGAGTGAGAGCCAATGTTCGGGGTTCATTCCAACAATGTACGCTAGGGGGCTCTTGAACATAATTCTCAACCCTTCTTCGCCCGAAAACAAGAACCTCTGTTTATGTTGATCAAATTGGACGTCAATCTTTTTGTTACTCGCTTTAGTTAATAGAGTTTGAATGTTTTTTTTAATCGGGATATGTTTTAAACTTAGACAACCTTCATAAAAACAGAGGCCTTCATCTATCTCCCTCCAAAAATAAACGATTCCAGCAGGCTCTACCTCATCAGATATCTTTGGCACCAATAATGCCGACTCCACTATTGTTTGTCAAATTACATGCGACAACACCTTGATTTTTTCTCTTTCAGATAACTTTGGCACCATGCTGACGACACTTCAATGATTTTCTCAAGAAAACCCCCTTGATCCTCTAAACTATTGTTTGTCAAATTACATGCGACTCTCTTTCAGATAACTTTGGGACCATGCTGACGACTCTCACGACCCCCACACTGACACAAACACCTTCTCAACAAAACGGCCCCCTTCAACCCACACGTACTGGCTGGTAGCAAAGCTAGCTCAGATGCTGCACCTGTTTTGATTCATAAAAATACATGCCCATACATATCCACATCTAAAATTGGCGCCAGCAAACCAAAATGGCGACAGTCAAAGATGGTGCCGTCTGTCACGGTCGGTTGGTGTAGCATGGAGCAGGACGACCAAGTGCAGCTTGGACCAGGGTTTATTGAAGCAACTCAAAATACAGACTCGGTAAACTGATATGACTTAAACAATAACTTGACTGACTGACCGGGACGTGGAACAAGAAGACAGCAGGACATGATGGCACCAAGACAGGACGACAACACCGAACGACAGCAACCAAAACCAAAACCAATACCAGCAGCAACCAATACCAATGATCCGACAGGGAGAGAGGGGCAGACAGGACCTTTATACACGACAGGTAACGAGAGGCAGGTGGGAACAATCACACTGATCATGGGCACACAGGAGGGGAGGGGCGAGCACACAGACAGAAACCAAGACAGACACATAGTGGAGCAGTTGGGGGCGAGACGTGACAGAACCCCCCCCCCCACAAGGGACGTCTCCCGACGTCCCAAAAAAAAAAAAATAGGGGAACCGAACCGCGCCGCACTCGGGCGACGACTTGGGGAACCGAACCGCGCCGCACTCGGGCGGCGACTTGGGGAACCGAACCGCGCCGCACTCGGGCGGCGACTTGGGGAACCGAACCGCGCCGCACTCGGGCGGCGACTTGGGGAACCGAACCGCGCCGCACTCGGGCGGCGACTTGGGGAACCGAACCGCGCCGCACTCGGGCGGCGACTTGGGGAACCGAACCGCACTCGGGCGGCGACTGCGGGGACAGATCCGCACTCGGGCGGTGACTTCGGGGACAGATCCGCACTCGGGCGGTGACCTAGGGGACAGAGCCGCACTCGGGCGGTGACCTAGGGGACAGAGCCGCACTCGGGCGGTGACCTAGGGGACAGAGCCGCACTCGGGCGGTGACCTAGGGGACAGAGCCGCACTCGGGCGGTGACCTAGGGGACAGAGCCGCACTCGGGCGGTGACCTAGGGGACAGAGCCGCACTCGGGCGGTGACCTAGGGGACAGAGCCGCACTCTGGCGGTGACTTGGGGAACAGAACCGCGCTCGGGCAGCGACTTGGGGAACACAACCGCACACGGGCGGCGACTTGGGGAAACAGAACCGCACTCCGCGGAAACTCGGGGAAACACAACCGCACTGGGGCGGCGACTCGGGAAGTCTGTACCGCGATCGGCGGCCACTCACAAAGTCCGTACAGTGATCGGCGAAATTCGGAAGGCGGGGCTCTGCGCGGCGGCAAGAGCCATCACGCGCCGCAGCAGTGGGAGTGGAGTCAGGGACGATCGCGGGTCCGACGCAGCTGGCTTGGATGTCTGGCGACGTTCGCGGGTCCTGCGACGCTGGGGTGGAGCCCGATGGCGGCCGTGAGTCTGATGGCGCCGGGAGGCACTCCAACGGCGGCCGTGGGTCCGGCGTCGCGGCACCAGAGTCCGATTGCGGCCGCAAAGCCGCTGGCGCCAGAAGCACTCCGATGGCGGCCGCGGGTCCGGCGTCGCGGCAGCGAAGTCCGACGACGGTCGCAGAGGCGATGGTGCCGGGAGGAACTCCGATGGCGGCCGTGAGTCCGGCGTCGCTGGAGCAAGATCCGATGGCAGCTGCAAGCCCATGGCGCTGGAACAAGCTCGGATGTGGATCGGGCGTCGCAGCGGGAGCTGGTGGTGAAGGGTGGTCCAAGCGCTGGTCGTTTTGGTGGTCGGATCATTCTGTCACGGTCGGTTGGTGTAGCATGGAGCAGGACGACCAAGTGCAGCTTGGACCAGGGTTTATTGAAGCAACTCAAAATACAGACTCGGTAAACTGACATGACTTAAACAATAACTTGACTGACTGACCGGGACGTGGAACAAGAAGACAGCAGGACATGATGGCACCAAGACAGGACGACAACACCGAACGACAGCAACCAAAACCAAAACCAATACCAGCAGCAACCAATACCAATGATCCGACAGGGAGAGAGGGGCAGACAGGACCTTTATACACGACAGGTAACGAGAGGCAGGTGGGAACAATCACACTGATCATGGGCACACAGGAGGGGAGGGGCGAGCACACAGACAGAAACCAAGACAGACACATAGTGGAGCAGTTGGGGGCGAGACGTGACACCGTCACGACTGGCGCCATCTTGATGCCCCCAACTCCGCCCCAATCCAAAAGGGGGTGATTTATGATACCATAACAAGTCATAAAAAGGTCATAAAATTTTATGACCCCTAACTCATTTGCATATGAATAGACATCAAGGCCTAGTGCCTTCTTCTTTTGTGTTCAGGCGTACTCGTGAGGGTAGATATCCTCTTGAACTGCCCGGATAATGGTTCTTTTAGACAGAGAGTTCGTCGATTGGGATTGTTGCATGGCAGTGATGCCAACCTCCGTTGTTATATTGATGACCCTCGCCTGCCGGTTCAGGCCCCCTAGTGGTTGGATGGCTTGTGTTGGAGACGGCTGCCCACCTCCTTGTCCTCCTCCTTCCTCCTCCCTTTTTGAATGCCTTGGCCCGTGTAACGACGCTTAGCTGAAAGTAGTTATTTAAAATCAGTAAAACCGTTATAATACCAAAAATAGTTAGTTGTATGATAACATAGAAAGAGAAAAATTAGAAGGGAATACCTCTAACTTTGCTCGCCGACCCGTGAGGGTGGTTCACGCCTTCGAATGCAGATAAAGCATCCACCAATTCTGTGTCCATAACTGCTTCCGGTCCCACCTCTCTGTCCGTGACAACTACCTTCCGGTCTGCTTGGCATGTGAGTTGAATGGCCTCAGTGGTAGCACGTGACTCTGATGAGGTTGGCTCCGCCTGCTCTGGTATTTCAAAACGTCGTCCAGAGACACCTACTAGCATCTGTGTTTCGGAATCAGCTTCTGTCGGTGGCCCGTTTTTTTCTAATGGCTGCGGCTACGAGATCTGTTACATACCTAAAATAAATCACAAACTAGTAGCATTTATATTAGCGACCATAGATGAACGCCTGACTCACCGTAGTCTGATTGCGTGAGATAAACTCCGTTGAAGTCATCGTCGAAGGGTGCATGAACATCGGCAAAAATTATATCTGCATAACAATACCTAAACATTACATCGTGTTTTACAAATAACCATAATTTATAAGAGTTGTATTATTATTATTCCATCCATCCGTCCGTTTTCTGTACCGCTTTATCCCCACGGGGGTCGTGGGCGTGCTGGAGCCTATCCCATCTGTCATCGGGCAGTTGGCGGGGGACACCCTGAACTGGTTGCCAACCAGTCGCAGGGCACACAGAGACGAACAACCATCCGCACTTGCACTTGCACTCAAACCTAGGGGCAATTTGGAGTACTCAATTGGCCTACCAAGCATGTTTTTGGGGATGTGGGAGGAAACCGGAGTGCCCGGAGAAAACCCACGCGGACACCGGGAGAACATGCAAACTCCACACAGGGAGGGCCGGAGGTGGAATCGAACCCGCACCTTCCTAACTGTGAGGCAGACGTGCTAGCCAGTGCGCCACCGAGCCGCCCCATTATTATTATTATTATTATTATTATTATTATTATTATATAATGTATAATAATAATATATTATAATAATATAACACCGTAATATAGGTGTTACGGGGAGAGCCTGGAGAGACACCTCTCTGCCAATCCTGATCCCTCAACAGTGTGGAAAGGTCTGAAGAGCATCACGGGCTTCAAGAAACGAACCCCCCCCCCCCCCCCCCCCCGTCTTGTGGAGAGCCCAAGGCTTGCTAACCAGCGTAACAGGCTCCCACACAACGGGACCTCCTGCAGCACAATCTACATACTCACCTCCCCCCACAACTGCTCTGTCCACACCTCCATCACCGTTGTCACCGACTCTTTCTCATGCAGAGGCCGCGCCCGCACTCCAGATCCGCAAGGAGGAAGTGCACCAGATGTTCTGGAGACAAAAGATCAGGAAGGCACTGGGCCCAGACGGCGTGTCACCTTCCTGCTTGAAAGTCTGCACTGAGCAGCTGGCGCCCACCTTTGCACGGATAGTCAACCGTTCCCTGGAGCTGTGTGAGATGCCCTTGTGCTTCAAGAGCTCCACCATCGTTCCAGTGGCCAAGAAGCCCGCCATCACAGGTTTGAATGACTATAGATAGACCTGTCGCACTGATATCTGTGGTCATGAAATCTTTCGAGAGGTTAGTGCTGAACCACCTGAAGGATGTCACGGGCTCCCTGCTTGAAGCCCTCCAGTTTGCCTACTGGGCAAACAGGTCGGTGGATGATGCGGTCAACATGGGACTGCACTACATCCTGCACCACCTGGACACCCCAGGAACGTATGCCAGGATCCTGTTTGTGGACTTCAGCTCGGCGTTCAACACCATTGCTCCTGACATCCTCCAACAGAAGCTCATCCAGCTCGTGGTGCCTGCCTCCACCTGTCAGTGGATCATTAGCTTACTGACCAACAGGAGACAGCGTGTGAGGCTGGGGAGCATCACATCTGACACCCGGACCACCAATACTGGAGCCCCTCAGGGGTGCGTCCTCTCCCCACTGCTCTTCTCTCTCTACACCAACGATTTCTCCTCAGGTGACTCTTCTGTGAAGCTCCTGAAGTATGCAGACAACACCACTCTCATCGGACTGATCCAGGACGGTGATGAGACTGCGTACAGACAGGAGGTGGAGCGGCTGGTCCACTGGTGCAGCCAAAACCACCTGGAGCTGAACCCGCTCAAGACCGTGGTGATGACAGTGGACTTCAGGCGAGACCCTTCACCACTTTCACCCCTCACTATCCGCAGTAATACTATTCTCTCCACAGACACCTTCAAGTTCCTGGGAACCACAATCTCTCAGGACCTGAAATGGACCGGCCACATAGACTCTGTACGGAAGAAGGCCCAGCAGAGGCTGTACTTCCTGAGAAAGCTCAAGAAGTTCAACCTGCCGCGGGAGCTGCGGAAGACCTTCTAGACTGCTATCATCCAGTCTGTCCTCTGCACCTCCATCACTGTCTGGTTTGGATCGGCCTCCAAACAAGACAAGCACAGACTGCAACGGACAATCAGGACTGCAGAAACGATAATTGGAATCAACCTCCCATCTAGCCAAGACTTGTACCTGTCCAGGACCAGGAAACGTGCAAGTAAAATCTCTACAGACCCTTCTCACCCAGGTTGCAGTCTGTTTGAACTACTCCCCTCCGGGCGGCGTTATAGAGCTCTGTACGCCAAAACCAGCAGACACAGAGACAGCTTCTTCCCCCAGGCTGTTGCTCTGATGAACTCACACCACTCTTGGAGTCTCAGAGTCATTACTGTGCAATAACATCCTAGTCTCCACACCTTTTTTGAATTGTCTACACTGTTTGTACTATGTGCCCTCTCTGCATCCATTGCAGCCTGGTCATCCTAGAAGAGGGACCCTCCTATCTGTGGTCTCTTCACAAGGTTTCTCATTTCCCCTAGCTGGAGTTTTGAGTTTTCCCTTGCCCTATTGGGAGTTTAAGATCAGGGGATGTTTGAGAATATCTGCCATTTTTCACATGTCCTGTGTGTTGCTGTTCGTCACCTAAATGTTGAACAGAGGCTGTGATTTACCGAAGTCAAATTCTTTGTTTAGCACGCTCAAACATGGCGAATAAAAACTATTGAATCTTGAATTATTGTTATTATTATTATTATTATTATTATTATTATTATTATTATTATTATTATTATACTGATAAAATAGTAACATTACTCATCTTTAACCATCTCGAAACACTTTTCGACACACTCTGATTCAGGCGATTGCAGTTCTTGTGACGGCTTGAGCTCTCAAAGGCCGTTCGCGCCTATTTAACCGTTAAAGGGGGTACACCTCTACACTTGTAAAACACCCCTCCCCTGTGCCTCTGCTCTGTCTCCCATCATAGTTTATAACCTCAAGGACATATGCCCGAACAAAACACCCTCCTGCATGTCTTTTTTTTTTTTTTTTTTTGGGTTGGGAAACAAACAGTCCTATACCTAATTGGATGGGAAAAAATTAACCTAACACTCCTCCCGATAAAATTACATATCTTTCCGATAGTTTGCATGATTCATTAACCATAAATCAACTTAATTAACACCTGCTCTTTTGAACATTAACATCTGCTCTTTTGCACATTAACATAAATCACACATACACACACACACGCGCACACACACACACACACACACACACACACACACACACACACACACACACACACACACACACACACACACACACACACACACACACACACACACACACACACACACACACACACACACACACTCTCTGGTACCCATCATACGTATATAGTATACTATAACAACAGCAAATCATGCCTTTGATATCAATGATTCATTATCGTAAATCAACTTGTTAAAACCTTTGATATATACATCACACACACACACACACACATACGTACATTACATGCCATACCACAGATACCATTAATATACGCTCTTTCTAATATTAACGTAAGTCACATACACATACACACACACGCACACACACACACACACACACACGCACGCACGCACGCACGCACGCACGCACGCACGCACGCACGCACGCACGCACGCACGCACGCACACACACACACACACACACACCGACACACACGCACACACATGCACACACACGCGCGCACACACACACACACACACTCTGGTACCCGTCGTACGTATATAGTATACTATAACAAGAGCAAATCATGCCTTTCATATCAATGATTCTGTTGGATTTTGTCCACAATTTAGGGATTTGGTGTGTAGGTATAGGTATATGCTTAAATTGTTTCATTTACTGATTTAATATGTGAATATACTTGTCTGCTTATGTACTTTATTCAATGAGGTTTGAGCATATCTGTTTTTGTAGCTCGGCAGGACTTTTTGTATTTCGACCCCATTCCTTCAATTCATCAACCGTAAATCAACTTGTTAAAACCTTTGATATATACATCACACACATTTTAAATAATATTTTTTGACATTATACATTTTTGATATGAGTGATTCATTAACCGTAAATCATATTTTCAAAGTCAGAAGTAAAAGTCAAAGTCTGCTTTATTGTCAACTTCTTCACATGCCAAGACACAAAGAGATCGAAATTACGTTCCCACTATCCCATGGCGACAAGACGTAGTTCACAATGTACATACAAGTAAACAACACAAGAAAATAAAACTAGAAGGCACAAACGATGAATAAATAAGAGTGATGAAAAAATAATAAATAAACAACACAACAAATAAGTACAGGACGGTACGCAGAAGGGGGAAGAGAGTTCAAGATCCTAACAGCCTGGAGAATGAAGCTGTTGCTGAGTCTGGCGGTGCGGGAGCGCAGGCTCCTGTACCTCTTCCCAGAGGGCAGAAGATCAAACAAAGAGTGAGCGGGGTGACTCGCATCACTCACAATCGTGGTTGCCTTGCGGGCGACTTGGGAGGCGTAAATGCCCTTCAGGGAGGGGAGTGAAGCACCAGTAATCTTACCAGCCATGTTCACTATGCGCTGCAGGGCCTTCATGTTGTATTCAGTGCAGCTACCACCCCAGACAGCGATACAACTGGAGAGGACGCTCTCCTTGGGGTGTGGCTGGATAAAAAACTGGACTGGTCAACTCACACCAACCACCTTCACAGGAAGACACAGAGCAGGATGTACTTCCTGAGGAGACTACGTTCTTTTAACATCTGCAACAAACTCTTGGAGATGTTCTACCAGTCTGTGGTTGCCAGTGTCCTGTTTTACACCGTGGTGTGCTGGGGCAGCAGCACATCCAAGAAGGACACCTCCAGACTGGACAAACTGGTCAGGCGAGCCGGCTCTCTGATCGGCAAGAAGCTGGACTCACTGGAGACAGTGGCAGAGGCAAGGACACTGAAAAAACTGTTGGACATTATAGACAATGTCAGTCACCCTCTGCACAGGGGGAGCCGGATCAGTGGGAGACTGCTCCTCCCCAATTGTAGGACAAGCAGACTGAAGAACTCCTTTGTCCCCCAAGCCATCAAGCTATTCATGTCAGGCAGGGGACAAGACGGAGGACCCGGATGCAGAGTCGTTTCTTTCTGGGATTTATTCCAGCAAGCACACTGAGCAAAAGTACAAATCAAATCGCCTCTTGCGAGGGAAAACACGTGACAAAAAGTACAAACAAAAGGTGTCGCACTGAGGCGAGTCAAAAGGCTAAAAGTACAAATCAAAACGCCTCTTACAAGGGAAAACACGTAGCAAAAAGTACCAACCAAAGACGTCGCACTGGGGCGAGACAAAAAGGCGATGGGGACCAAGGCACAAACAAAAGCGTCGCTCGGTAGCGAGACAAAAAGGAGGGTTCTTACAGAGAGCTCGGACATCAAGGGATCGCTGGTGGTCGGGACGAGGCAAGACACACTGGCCCAAGACAAGGGAAAGACACGGACTAAATACACACAAAAGGGCGGGAACACAGGTGATGACAATTAGTGTCAATTACGCAGGTGCACACAATCGGGATCAGGGAAGACAAGACAACCAAACACCGAGGAAGGAAACACGAACTGAAACGGAAGGGATGACAAAATAAAACCGGAAGTAAAGTTACGACAATCGACAAGACAAAAAACTGGAAAAATAAACGCGACCGCATGACAGAACCCCCCCCTAGGGTCGGATCCCAGACGGCCCAGGAGCCCCAGGGTGAGCCGCATAAAAGTCATCAAACAGTCCCGGGTCCAAAATATAACTAGGCGGCACCCATTGCCGCTCCTCCGGCCCATAACCCTCCCAGTCCACCAGGTACTGACAGCCCCGGCCTCTTCTGCGCACATCCAATAGTTGTTTTACGGTGTAGACCGTCCCACCTCCCACAGTCCGCGGAGGCGGCGCAGGATCCGGCACCAATGGACTGTCCACCACCGGCTTGACCTTCCCGACGTGAAAGGTGGGGTGGACTGCAAGGGACCTGGGCAAGCGGAGACGCACCGCGGCCGGGTGCACGACCTTGGCGATGGGGAACGGACCCACGAAGCGAGGCGCCAGTTTCCTGGAGTCCCCCCGGTGGGGAAGATCCTTGGCGGACAGCCAGACCCGTTGACCTCGCTGGTACACGGGCGCCGGACGTCTCCTCCGGTCAGCCATCCGCTTGACCCGGTCCCCCTGTCGGACCAGCGTGGCCCGAGCCGCCGCCCAGACGCGATGGCAGCGGCGCACCAAGGCGTGGGCCGAAGTCACCGTCACCTCCGGCTCACTGTCAGGGAAGACTGGGGGCTGGTAGCCATACACACACTTGAATGGGGACATACCTGTGGCCGTGGTGGGCAGGGAGTTGTGGGCATACTCCACCCAGGAGAGGTTCTTGCTCCATGAGGAGGGGTTCTGGGAGACCAGGCAGGGGAGACTTGTCTCCAACTGCTGGTTGACCCGTTCCGTCTGCCCGTTCGCCTCCGGATGATAACCTGACGTGAGACTCACGGTTGCCCCTATGAGCCTGCAAAACTCCCTCCAAAACCTGGATACGAATTGGGGCCCCCTATCGGAGACAATGTCTTTCGGGAACCCATGAACCCGGAATATGTGGTCCATCATTACTATGGCTGTTCGTCTAGCGGACGGGAGCTTGGGCAAGGCGATAAAGTGAGCCATCTTTGAGAATCTGTCTACTACTGTGAGTATGGTGGTCCGCCCATGCGAGACCGGAAGTCCGGTGACGAAATCCATGGATATCTCTGCCCATGGACGCGAAGGAATGGGTAGGGGATGCAGCAACCCCATACGGGCGCCGTGGGAGTTCTTGTTCCGGGCGCAGACGGGACAGGCTGCCACGTATTCTTTGATGTCAGCCCTCATGGAGGGCCACCAGAATCGCTGCTGGATGACAAACAGAGTTCTGCGCATGCCTGGATGACAAGAGAGTCTGGAGGTGTGAGCCCAATGGATGACATGGGATCGGAATTGATCTGGGACAAAAAGTCTGTTTTCCGGGCAGCCACTAGGGGGTGGCTTGTTTCCATTGGCCCGCTGTACCCGGCCTTCGATTGGCCAGGTCACTGCTCTCACCAGGCACTGAGGAGGCAGGATGGATTCGGGTTTCTTGAGTTCTGGATCTGAGTTGTAAACACGGGAGAGGGCGTCAGGCTTGGTGTTTTTGGAACCCGGTCTGTAAGATAGAGAAAAGTTAAAGCGATTGAAAAAAAGTGACCAGCGGGCTTGGCGGGAATTCAATCTTTTCGCTGACTTGATGTATTCAAGATTTTTATGGTCTGTCCAAACCAAAAAAGGCTGCTGTGCACCCTCCAGCCAATGCCTCCATTCTTCCAATGCCAGTTTAACTGCCAACAGTTCGCGATCCCCCACATCATAATTTTGTTCGGCGGGCGTCAGCCGTCGAGACAGGAACGCGCACGGGTGTAGCTTGTTGTCGCTCTTGGCTCTCTGTGATAGGGTGGCCCCTACTCCTTGATTGGAGGCGTCCACCTCCACCACAAACTGTCGCGACGGATCAGGAAGCGTGAGGATGGGAGCGGTGCTGAAACGGTTCTTTAGCTCCTGGAAGGCCGCCTTCGCCTCTGCTGACCAGCGGAAGGGGACCTTAGGAGACGTGAGTGCGTGCAAGGGAGCCGCCGTGGCACTGAAGCCCTTGATGAACCGCCGATAAAAATTGGCAAAGCCCAGGAATTGCTGCACCTTTCTGCATGAGTCGGGGGTAGGCCATTCCTTAACCGCGCTGACTTTCGCCGGGTCCATCTCAACCTTGCCCGGGGCCACGATGAAGCCGAGAAAAGATACGGTGTCCTTGTGGAATTCACTTTTCTCGGCCTTTACGTATAGTTGGTGTGCAAGAAGACGTCGCAGCACCGTCTCGACGTGAATCCTATGGGTTCTCAGATCTGGGGAATAAATCAAAATATCGTCCAAATATACATATACAAAACGGTCCAAACAGTCTCTCAAAACATCATTGATCATGGCCTGAAACACAGCGGGAGCATTGGTGAGACCAAATGGCATGACCAAGTATTCGAAGTGTCCTCGATGGGTGTTGAACCCTGTCTTCCATTCGTCCCCTTCCCGGATGCGCACTAGATGGTATGCGTTGCGCAAATCTAACTTTGTAAACACCCGGGCTTGCTGTAGTTGGTCGAACACGGTCGACATCAGTGGGAGCGGATACCGGTTCTTGATTGTGATCTGATTGAGAGGACTATAATCAATACAGGGACGTAGGGTGCCGTCCTTCTTGCCCACGAAAAAGAACCCCGCCCCCGCAGGCGACGATGATGGTCGAATCATTCCTGCTTGCAGGGAGGAGTCTATATATTCGTTCATGGCTTGCTTTTCAGGTCCCGAAAGAGAACAAAGCCTCCCCTTAGGTATAGTCGAACCCGGCAGGAGTTCAATGGCGCAATCATACGGACGGTGGGGAGGTAGGGAGGTAGCCTTGGCCTTGCTGAATACCTCGGCCCATGGGTGGTAACACGCAGGGACCCCGGTTAAGTCGGGGGTTTGCGCGTCCCGAGCAGGAGGCACAGCGCGCGGGTTAGACCTGACACAGGAATCATGACAGTCGGGCCCCCATCCCGTTATTTCCCCTGATCCCCAGTCTATGACGGGGTTGTGGCGTTGAAGCCATGGATGCCCGAGAATGAGAGGGTTCATTGGAGAGGTCACGACATGTAGCCTTATATTCTCCTGGTGGGGACCTATCGACAATGAGACTGGTTCTGTTATGTGAGTTATTTCAAAAAGTGCCTGTCCATTGAGTGCCTTAGCTTTCACGGGGGTGTTCATCAGCTCAGTCTTTACCCCTCACCGGCGAGCAAATGCCCAGTCTATCAGGCTTTCATCTGCTCCTGAGTCTATTAGTATTTCGAGTTCTATTTCTCTTCCCAACTGTGTAATCCTGCCCTTGGGAAGCACTCGCTCCGGGGACGGAGCCGCAGAGAAGGCGCTCACCTTCAGGGTCCTCCTCACTGGACAGGAGAGAAGGAGGTGTCCGAGCTCACCGCAGTAGTAGCATCTTCCCTCTCGGCGTCGCCGTAACTTCTCCTCCTCGGTCAACTTAGCTCTGCCCAACTGCATCGGTTCTGGCTCCTGGCGCTGCCGATTCCCGTCCAGCCTGGAGTGGTGAACGTCAGGGCCGACTACTGGGACGAAGGCGGGGGTGTTCCTGCTTCGGTGCTTCCTCCACTCTTGCAGCCGGTTGTCAGTGCGGATAGCCAGAGCGATGAGGGCGTCGAGGTCGGTGGGAAGGTCTAAGGGAATTAGCTGGTCCTGTATGGACCTAGAGAGGCCCCGGAGGAAGATGTCATATAGTGCCGTCGCGTTCCAACCGCACTCCGCGGCCAGCGTGCGGAACCGGATGGCGTAGTCCCCGACGGTGTCTTGTCCCTGGACTATCTGACAGAGTTGGCGAGTCTTTTCTCGGTCAGCGGAGATTGGATCGAACACCGTTCGCAGAGCCTTGATGAAAGCGGGGAGAGAGTGACAGGAGACGGAATCCCTGGCCCATTCCGCGGTGGCCCACGTGCGGGCCCTTCCCGTCAGGTATGAAACCATGTAGGCCACCTTGGAGCTCTCGGTGGGGAACTGTGCTGGGGCCCTCTCAAAATGCATCCCGCATTCTGTAATAAATGCCCGGCTAAGGCCGGGTTCCCCGGAGTAGCGCTCTGGAGGAGCCAGTCTGGCACCGCCGGTCATGGGAGCTATGGCAAGGGGAGTAACTGAGGAAGCAGCGGGTGTACTGGAAGTCGCTGCTGGTCCCGCGTTCAAGAGCGAGAGCACGTCCTGCATTTGCTGACCCAGCTGTGCTACTTGGGTGGCGACCGCCCCTCTGAATTCTTCTTGGCACTTAGCGATTCCTCGGATTTCTTTCCCCAAGTCGCCCACTTGCTTCTGGTGCTGGGCGAGCTGTGATGCCTGGGAACGCACTACGGCGCACAGGTGCTCCGACTCTGCCGAGTCCATGACTGGCCAGTGTGTACTGTCAGGCAGGGGACAAGACGGAGGACCCGGATGCAGAGTCGTTTCTTTCTGGGATTTATTCCAGCAAGCACACTGAGCAAAAGTACAAATCAAATCGCCTCTTGCGAGGGAAAACACGTGACAAAAAGTACAAACAAAAGGTGTCGCACTGAGGCGAGTCAAAAGGCTAAAAGTACAAATCAAAACGCCTCTTACGAGGGAAAACACGTAGCAAAAAGTACCAACCAAAGACGTCGCACTGGGGAGAGACAAAAAGGCGATGGGGACCAAGGCACAAACAAAAGCGTCGCTCGGTGGCGAGACAAAAAGGAGGGTTCTTACAGAGAGCTCGGACATCAAGGGATCGCTGGTGGTCGGGACGAGGCAAGACACACTGGCCCAAGACAAGGGAAAGACACGGACTAAATACACACAAAAGGGCGGGGACACAGGTGATGACAATTAGTGTCAATTACGCAGGTGCACACAATCGGGATCAGGGAAGACAAGACAACCAAACACCGAGGAAGGAAACACGAACTGAAACGGAAGGGATGACAAAATAAAACCGGAAGTAAAGTTACGACAATCGACGAGACAAAAAACTGGAAAAATAAACGCGACCGCATGACAATTCAACTCCTCACTGGGGGGGAGGAGGTAACATGGACATGAACAGGGACATGGAGATGCTTGTAATAACTGTACACATTCACACGTCAATATACAATGTGTAATATTATGGCAACTACTGTGTAGTGTTTTTACCTCCCTCAATTTTCTTGCCTAGTTTATCTTTTTGCCTCTTTTACATTTCATTGCTAACTCTTGCACTGTGTGTATTTCTGCATCTTCTGTATATCTTTATCTCTTGTGTTTTTTCTTGTGTATTTTGTATTTTACTGCTACTGGACACAGAATTTCCCTGAAGGAGTAATCCCAAGGGATTAATAAAGTTGAGTCTAAGTCTAAGTCTAAATCAATGGCGCCACGGTAGAATGTAGTCATCACGGCCGGAGGAGCACTTGCTCGCCTGAGTTTCCGCAGGAAGTACAGGCAGCGCTGAGCTTTCTTCGCCAGTGACACGGTGTTGGCGGACCAGGAGAGGTCCTGACTGATGTGCACCCCCAGGAATCTGGTGCTGCTCACCCTCTCCACCACAGCACCGTCGATGGTCAGCGGCAGGTGTTGGGTGAGACCCTTCCGGAAGTCAACAACAATTTCCTTGGTCTTCTTGACGTTCAGCAGGAGGTTGTTGTCCCTGCACCACGCAGTCAGAAGGTCAACCTCCAACCTGTACTGAGTCTCGTCGCCCTTGGTGATGAGACCCACCAGAGTCGTGTCGTCAGCAACCTTCACTATGCGGTTGTCGCTGTAGGACGCAGTGCAGTCATGCGTCAGCAGGGTGAAGAGCAGCGGACTGAGCACGCAGCCTTGGGGGGCCCCCGTGCTAAGCGTGATGCTGGCGGAGATTTTGTCGCCAACACGTACCACCTGAGGCCTCCGACAGAGGAAGTCCAGCAGCCAGTTGCAGAGGTAGGTACTGAGGCCCAGCTTGTCGAGTTTGCAGATGAGGCTTTGTGGCACAATGGCGTTGAAGGCAGAACTGAAGTCCACAAACAGCAATCTTACATACGAGTCCCTCCTCTCCAGGTGGGAGAGGGCCGAGTGGAGGACAAAGCAGATGGCATCCTCAGAGGACCGTTTGGCTCGGTACGCAAACTGGAAGGGGTCTATGGTGGTGGTGGGGGGGCGGGGGGGGGGGGGGGGATGGATCTGATGTGCTCCATGACAAGCCGCTCAAAGCACATCATGATGATGGGCGCCAGTGCCACGGGGCGGTAGTCATTGAAGCAGGACGGAGCAGGCTTCTTCGGCACAGGTACGATGGTGGCAGCCTTTTGTATTTGATGGACTTATTTTTCTGTTTTCAAACTTTCTTTACACCTTGGTGATGCACTAAGTGCGGAACGGGACTTGATTCACAAGTGTTTAGAAACATCTGAACTAATAACGAAGCTGATTTTCTTGTGCGAGTCGCAAGATGGCGAGCCACCAAAGAGGCCTTTGAATTGTCTCTCACGCAGGAGCGGAGAGCACTTGCTGGACGTTGTTCATCGAACCTGGTAGGATCTATACATTTTTTTCCTGTGCTACACCGAAGTGCATTCGGAAAGGATTGACTGTCTATTCAGGAAAATCAGGAGAAGCCAACTGAAGGGATATAGAGGCATTTGGATATTGAAAGTTGTTCAGTCTTTTGCTGAATTGTTTTGAGTTTTGTACATTTTGTCACTTTTATTTATGTGAACTATATATGTGATGATGCTGTAATGGTGTTATTGAAATATTGATTGGTTTGAACAAAATCAATGAAATGGTGGGAATTTAAAAGTGCCTTTAACTGAACTCAAATTAGATTTACTATTACTTTCGAATTACTTACCTGTACTGAATGTTATTCAAACAACACAAAGTGAGGTAACTAAACAGATTGAACCTTAGAATTAATAAAACAACCCGGATTGAAACTAAAATTCCTTAAACTGAAAAGTTTAACTGAAAGGGAAATTATTTTCTTCCACTAACGTTGAGTTTAAATGTAAATTGTATGTCTATTGTTAGTAAATTGTATGTCAACTATTTTCTCTACTAAAATAAGCCGGCAGTTCAATTCAAACCTTGGTCTGTGGTCATTTATTTTGCTTATTCTATCACCACTACAAATATAGCCGAACTTAGAACTGGTCCATTATCTAAATTACTGTAAGCACTGTCAAAAACAAAAAGGTGTTACATGAACATACTCGTAAAACGAAGAATAGAAAGAACACACACCACGGTCTCAACACACCCTTCAACCCTTAGTTCCATGATGGACTTCTGTATGCGAACACCTATGCACTCGCAGTGTCCTCATAACATCGCGAAAACATGAGTAATGTTTGTTTTGTTCACGTCACGAGGTGTAGGAGAGAATCCGGTCCATGTTTCAAAATAAAAGATTAGTCAGACGCAGATGAACAAAACGGAAATAATGCAAGTTATTTATACTTTCTTGTGCGGCCCGGTACCAAATGATCCATGGACCGGTCCGCGGCCCGGGGGTTGGAGGCCAGTGGTGTAGAGGAGAGGATGGCCACCTTCTTTTATAGTTCTTTGCCAGAAAGTAGAGCCCTCCGACGCTAACCCAGATGACAGATGACGCTGATTTGTGACTCTGAACCATCAAAATCCACTACGTTGTTCCACTGCATTTGTGTGCGTTTTTACATATCCGGCCACTGCCATGTGTAATATACAATAATCTCTTGATATATCACGGTTCACCTTTCACGGCCTTGCTGCTTCACGGATTTTTGTCGCAGTCCATTGTGTTATGGCTTTAGAAGAAAAAGGCCTCAGCAGTATTAGGTTCGTTCCCAGTTCTTTATCTTTAATGCTCGATATGCTAACAGCAATTACCAAGAGGCAGCCTTCACAGTTTAACTATTTAATGTATGCCAGAATGATTGATGCAGAGCTGTGGAGCCCTTTCTGCGAGATGCGGAAAAAAGCCTAACTCCCAGTGCGAAGGTTCCTGCTCTTATACTACTCTGGGCCGCCTTCCTGCAAGGAGGTGACTCTGCCTAGCTTGTGTGATAATGTGTGACCTTGTAGTGTTAATTGAGAGCGACTTCTACATATGTGCCTAGTGTCATAGAGAAGAGAAAGCTAATAAAGCAAGCGAAGGGTTACAGCGATATAACGGCATAGCTCAAGCTACCTAGCTAATCACATGTGCCAAAGAGGCCTATTCCAACAATCCCCCTGTTTGAGTGACCTTACAGGTCACTCAACTAAACTTGAGCTTTTGACAAAAAATATGTGGCTCCCCCTGTTGAACTGGCCTAAACTGCCAGTCCCTCCCACCCCCTGTTCGTGTGTGCAAAAATCCAACCTATATGTGCGCGTGGACCCCTACACGGCAAGGCTCTTACCATCAGGCCCGCCCCCTCGGACCTTTTATTGAGTTGCCACTAACTTCAGGGGCCACTAGTGTGGTGCAGTACAGAATGGAAACATTTAATTAGTACAACAAAAATGTGCATATAATTTTAGTGAGTGTGTGTCATTTATTGGTGTACCCGGTGCGAGCGATGAAATCTGTGGAGCACATGAGCAAGCAAAACAACTATATTCATCAGTTATCGTGGACCCTACATCTGACTAATCACACTACATCGTCCTCCTCGACCACATCCTCCAATCCGGGAACTGGAGGGACCGGCAAAATCTCGTGCCTGCCCAACTGGGCAGCTTGGAATGTCAGGGGCCTTCCATGATCACCCACTGCACGCTCGACGTTCCTAATGATCAAGACCCTCATACAAGGAACACAGCAACAACCACAAAAGACAAACACCCCCTATATCATCCCACCAGAAATAATTACATTACTGACTACACCCCTTTCCACTTACTGAACCATTTTTCTAACACGTCAGTAAACGAGTTAGACACACCAGAGCATGATTTTAATTTATACGACAGACCCCAACAGTGAAACTCCAATGCGGGAGTCGTATTATAGAACAGTAAAGATTAACATCAGAAAATATATACATACATACAAAACTACATGCAAACAAATGTTAAAAATAAATAAAAATAAACCAAAAATATCATGTCCACATTGTCAAACATTTACAATCTCCCAAAGACTTTGTTTTCTGTTTTTATTCTCTAACTTCAGATAATGAGAAACTCCACTTGTTTTACTCTTCAATTAGTAATGAACAATATCCTTTTTCCTTAAATTTCAGCAAATCTGTCACCCAATGAAATTAGAATTTACGATGGGAATCCAGTCCACGGATTCCACCAATAATTAAATTTTAAGTTTACCTGTCTTGCTGTTTGTTAATTAGACAAACCTATACCTGGAGGTTTCACATTGGACGATATAAGGCAGATGCCGGACTTTCAACCACCCTGGTCACCTATTACCTTATCTCTGGGTAGGAAACCAAATGAGTGTCGCTTGCAGAACTAATGGAGTAAATGACCTCCCCTCCAAAACACTTATTTTTGAGTATAACGACAAATACTCATTCTCAGAATGGATTATTTGATTGTTCAATTGCATTTCCAAAGAGGAAAATATAAGATCAGTCCCCATGAGTGCAATGAGAGCTCAGGTTGATAAGGCCTGTTAACTCATTGCATCTCTAGGGGTTAAAAAGGGCTTGTCGGTACCACCTATTAGGGTTATTTCTAGGGCCCGTCCCTTATACATATAGTCCAATTGCATCCACCTTCACACGCTCATATAGGCGTGGCCAATCCCTCACTGTAACCCCTTTCGTGGCACGTCTGCCTCATTTTCACCCAAATTGGTGGTATCACATGTTTAATTCAACTGGTGTCAGCCAAATTTGATTGTTGTTATCAGAAGATTTTTTCCCTTCCAGTCACTGTGACGTAGCTTCTCTGGTTCCTCCTGGACACGGCTGATAATGCTGGATCTGTGACGTCAAAAAACTCAGAGATTACCTTGTTAGCAACCCGGCATGTTATAAAAATTATATCCTTACTGTTAGAGATTTGCTCACTCCAACTTATTTTGCAAGAACCACACGGTAGACAAGCAAGTTCTTTTAGACACCTGCAGGTGGAGAGTTCACTCGCTCCAGGAATGAAGTCTGAAAACCCTCCCAACTGCAAGGACATATTTATTAAGAGAAAGAGTGGGGGCTGGTGTAGACTGAATAGGAAGCCCAAAACATATCAGGGGGTGTTTTACGACCTTGTGTAGGATGAGACAAGGTAGGTTATTTATTACCGGTTGCATTCCAACATAATCGTACGATAAGGATAATCTGAAAAACCCTAACATCTCCCTCCTGTTTTATCATATGATTATGCCACCGCAAACAACAAAGACAAGTAAAAAAAAAAACACATATATAGGTATAATGAAGAAAGAAGAATAGTAAAAATAAAAAACAACAAACAATGATAGCAACACTTTCCAGTGAAGATGAGGTATTACCTTAATACCCCAGATCAAACTTATTGTGTAAGTGAAAAACCTGCCGGCCAGATGTTATTAGCAGGAAAATTCTTACACGGTCCCTTTGCCTTAGGCGACCAGAATGCTATCAATAAAAAAAGAAATAAAAAGAAAAACACAGAAACAGTATATCATTGTATCCATCACTTGCGAAGCATTTTCGATGGTCAAATCATCAAGTTTCTGTAAAACATGCTCAACAGAACAGCATCTACGCAATCCACGTCTCATTATCATTATCACATCTATCACGTCTAAGAAGTTGTATATGTGCTCGTGTTTTCGTCAGCTGATGATGTTCTAGTCTGTAGGTGTGGTCTGTCACACACACTGGCGCACACACTCGTATCCAGTTGGCAGGCAGCATCGGACAACTCTTGTGACCACAAAACCACGATCCGTTCTGAACAGGCACGTGCACTCATAGGATGCAGGTGAGGCAGTGCTTCCGAACTTCTGGACGAAGTAGGTCCCGTCCGATGGTGCAGCCATGTTGGTAGTAGAGCCCTTACACCTTGAAAACGGCTCTCTCATCCTGGCACACAGCGGCGATGTCCAAAGCTCCCATCCAGTCTCCTCCTGGAGAGCAGTCATCGTTAACGCAGACGTGGGTCACGTTACCTTGGATGTAACATGTGTAATTCACTCCAGCTGGTCTCTCTGTGTAGGCCACTTGTGGTATTGTTCATCCTCTAACAGTCACATTGAGATTTGCCCAGAATAGCTGATCACACGTCTGCAAGTCCAGGGCGGTAAGGGTCGGCATCTTTGACTGTGACAGCACGGTGTTGATATCCAACTCCTGGATGCCGTGTCCCTGTAAAACAATGCTCTAGACTTTCTTGCTACGTTTCACACAATAATAATGATGAGTAAATCATCAGATACCTCTCGTGCATACACTCCAACAAACGTTAAGCAGATGTGAGATGACTTGCATGAAGTCTACTTAACCAAACATCGAGTAAATATGGGATAACTTAAAAACTGTCCCGGTCAACAACAATTCATAAATAGAAACTACAAGGTATAATAGATAAAGAACTTCTCCTTAGCTAGACAAAGAACAAAAGTGTTCTGTTCATAACTAGTGAGGGCCTCTCACAAATAAGACAAGGAAGGGAGTATAAGAACTCCCTCAAACCTGGCAGATGTGTTGGCCTTGAGCGAAGGTATGAGACCTCCGGTTCAGGCTGGCCAGCGCTTCTACAAAACTAATTATCCTGACATTTCCCCACTGTTTATCACATATTTGCTCAAATTCACACATCACCGTAAACAACCCCTTTTCTCGACTCTCAGTCGTCGGATCACATTCATGGGGACAAATATGTTTACACCAAAGGATAAACGTTGCGATGTCATCATTCAGAATCCCATGAATCTGGGAAAAGTCTGGTAACACAGATGCAGGAATTTTGCCATCAACATCATCATGTTGCCGCTCAGACATTAGGTATATCTGAGCAATCTCGTCCTCCATGGGCGATATTACTGTAGTGGCGAGACAATTAAACAGAGCACGAAGACACGGTATGCAACATCCATACAAGGTGAGCATAGCAGCAACACTGCAACTGATGGTAAAATTGAGGACACAATGGCGTTATACTTCCCAAAAGCATTCATCCACTTGTAGTGCTCTTTCATCCTCGTTTTGAGGGATCGCAGGCCTGCAATCCGTCAGGCTCCCATCAGGGGCGGTGTTGTTGCGGATGAAGGTGCAGCATTGTTCTCCAAACATTGCGCAGACGCCTCCTTTCTCAGACAACAACATATCATGAGCATTGTGGTTCTGGATCGACATTAGGGAAGGCGTGGCTAGCTGTTCATGCACTGCCTCGAGCCCCGCTTGTGTCCGTTTGCCCAATTTCTGCATGTTGTAATGGATGTAATTTATCCTGTCTACGTTCTTGTTCATCGTTCACCAGCAGCAAATGGAGGACTCCCATTCCGCTGCAATTTGGTCATTTAATTCTTATTAATCAGGAACTCCTCTAGGGACTCCAATTGCATCAATTTCGGTCAAATCATCGTCGCCTCCCAAATTTAAAGATATTTTGGTTCTTACCAGCTTTTTCCCCAGATCTTGGCATGTTGATGTATATACAATTTCGCTTGACTACATTCTCTGTAAGCAATGGCTTCTTTTTTTTCTTTTTTCTCTCAATGGATATTATATAGACTGCTCTGTCACACACTTCACAATCCAGTAGACGTGACAGATTTCACACAATCTTTGGTCAATGGCAACGGTACAACATAAATAATCGGTCGCAAATCCGTACATATGACATATTCAATTTTTTTCTGTCTTTGCAGCTTGTTTTGCCATAAGCAATCAATTGTTTCTTTTTTCAGTTACTCTTATAGTTAGTTACCTGAAACAAATTATCCACATTCATTCTAGATATTCATCCCATTCTTTAACATCTACAGAGGTTGTTGACAAAGTACACATATAAACATCATACTTTCATGGCAGTCCAGATCCGACACAGCAGATCATCCTGCAAAGGTCAAATTGATCTTTTAAATTGGAGGCATTCAGTGTTTTTGTTTTTGTTGAAACAAGCTCTACAAAACAAATTGTTTTGTTTTGAAAATGTTTTGAATATGAATCAAATCCATATGTTGTATAAAGCTGACTGACCTGCCCCACTATCCCTCCTCTTGAGCCATGTGATACGCACCATGGCTCAATATTGCTCACCATTTGCATAGGTTCTTTGGTGGGGTAGGTCATTTATAGATGCCATTCTCTAATCTTGCCCCTTTTTTCGTCCATAATTGAATTTTACTCTATGGACTTTGTCGCTGCACATCTTTAAAAATGTTTCAGTGATTTAATCTGCTTCTTGTGTGTATAAAATTTGAAGTGTCTTTTGCGCTGCAGCTTTGTGGTTCTGTCTGCAAGCTTGTTACATCTTGACACCTTATCAGTCTCGTGTGTGTGTGTATTGCACACTTGCACATAGCTACTTTTCGTGGCAATTGGACTGTTTTGACAACTAGCTTAGCAAGTAAATGGATGGCCTCCCCGAATGGGGAGCGACTCAGCTAGCAAATGATTAGACATTTTCACTTTCTTGTAGTTTCTTTAGTTACTTTTCAATTGTTTTCTCATTGTTTATCACAAGAATCTTAGAAATTTGAATACAAATCAAAATGTATGTTTTATTTTACTCATTTGTATGATTTAGAGAACCCATATGTAGTAAAGTATTGTATTACTACATATGATTTCATCATCATTTAATTTGACTTTCTCTCCAAAACGCTTCTTAATTTCTCAGTTCACCCATCTTCTACATGTGTTACTGGTTCTCCAGTTTTTTCTCTAGTTAATTATCAATCCAAAAGCTACGTTTTCTTTTTAGCATTCAACCTGCTCAAAATCACTCTTTCATCAAAGTCACTCTACTAATTTTCTATAGTAGTCGCCAACGACTTCAACCATTCAACCTTTCATTCAGGCAATCATTCATCAATGCTAATCATATGCATCTCACACAGTCTCCAAAAAGGAGTCTTCTTATCACATTGGTCCCATTTCATCCACGCTCACCACACAACATTCATATATCATTTTCAACTCAAGTTTCCTGGTAGAACAATCCACCAATTAAAAAAAAAAAAACTTAACTAAAACAAGGCGGCTCGGTGGCGCACTGGGTAGCACGTCCGCCTCACAGTTAGGAGGGTGCGGGTTCGATTCCACCTCCGGCCCTCCCTGTGTGGAGTTTGCATGTTCTCCCCGGGCCCGCGTGGGTTTTCTCCGGGCACTCCGGTTTCCTCCCACATTCCAAAAACATGCTTGGTAGGCCGATTGAAGACTCCAAATTGTCCCTAGGTGTGAGTGCGATTGGTTGTCTGTCTCTGTCTGTGTGCCCTGCGATTGGCTGGCAACCAGTTCAGGGTGTCCCCCGCCTACTGCCCGATGACGGCTGGGATAGGCTCCAGCACGCCCGCGACCCCCGTGGGGACTAAGCGGTTCAGAAAATGGATGGATGAACTTAACTAAAACAAACAACTGGCAAATTAATCTGAATTTTTTTCTTTGTTTTTAAATTTGAAGAAGTCAATCTCTCAGATTTAGCTTGCATTTAGAATTTGGTATAATCTTAAAACACAACCAATCAATTATTCCTATTAAATGTAGCATTGCAAAATATTAAATTCACAATTTAGCGTCTTCCAATTCCCGAAAGCATGTTCTGTTGTTTTGTTTACTTCGAATTTCTCATGTGGGCTCGACACTTAACATGCACTGATGTGGATTAGTTTCTGCTCACAAACAGATTTCTCTCTTTTCCTCTCATTTTTATCTGTCAAAATTGTTTCTGTTCTGCGGTGTAAATTGAATAGACAACAGTCTAGCACATTTCTTTATACTAAAAGTTTAGCCAATCTTCATCAATTTGGGACTTTAACTTTAACTTTAACACATACGCACACACATGCACAGCTCTCGTGTGCGGAAGGTAGGTCCCAGCACCAATGATTCGTCACAGGCTGGCCATTTCCTGTGGTCGATCATGAGCTGGTCCCTCCCATGCACACGAGGACAGCACATTCTAATTTTATTTATTTATCTTCTAGAAGCAAGTTGTGTTTCTTTACCACTAGATTTGCATATTTTAACTTTAGTGTAACACAATTTGATCTCTAGTCATTTGTAATTTGCCACCTCAAAAATATTATTATTATTATTATTATTATTATTATTATTATTATTATTATTATTAAACTCTTCTTGCCCCTCGCTTGAGCCGCGGCTTGAGCTGCGGCCTTGCACCTGCTCACAGGGGCCTTATTGTGTCCTGGACTGACAAACACTTGTGACCTCATCAGTTTTCATCTTTCTAGCTTTTGTCTCTTGAATTCGTTCTCATCTCTTTGCGAAGCTTTCAACCGCACTCTAGCACTTCTACCACTTCTACCACTTCAGCATGTATTGCATACAATTAAGAAATCTACTTGCCATGAACTTGAACTATAGAAATAGAAAGAGTGAATGAAGTAAAATTTCTTGGAGTGCTAATAGATAAAAAATTAAGTTGGAAACACATATAACGTATATCAAATCAAAGATCTCAAAATCACTGGCAGTATTGTATAAAGTAAAAGATCTTATAAACCAAACATCATTATATTCCTTGTACTGCTCCTTCATACTCCCATACATTATGTACTGTGTGGAGGTGTGGGGCAACACATACAAAACAAACACAGATCCAATCTACATTCTACAAAAAAAAGCTATACGACTTGTAAATAATGTTGATTACAGAGAACCATCTAACCCTCTTTTTGTAAAACTGAATGCACTGAAATACAATGATCTAGTCGATTTTAAAACCATCCAACTCATGTACAAAATAAAAAATAATCAATTACCAAACAGTATCCAGAGGTTGTTTGAGTGGAGGGAAAGTACCTATGATTTAAGAGGAACACTTATGTTTAAAAGAGATTTGGTGAGAACAACTTTAAAGTTGCATTGTATAACAGTTAAAGGTGTGGAATTATGGAACGCCAGCAGTGACGAACTAAAGAATTGTAGTTCATTACCTCAGTTTAAAAAAATGTATAAAGGCAAAATACTGATGGGATACCGTAGCATGCTGTGAGGTGTTTAAACTGCTTTTGTATTTATTTAAAGGAGGTGTATGTATGTATAAGTGTGTGTATGTATAATATCTATATGTATGTATGTATGTGTGTGTATATGTATATATATATTGTCGTGTAACATGGGGGTAGAGATGGTCCAAATGGTAGAATATGGATTGTTCACAGGAATAAATTGGCAGAGCTGAAATTCCAAATTTGTCCAAAAGATGGCGCCAGACCAAAACGTGAGACCAAAAGAGGGGCCAGAATAAGCTAAACCGGTTAAAATGGATATAAAAAAGGAACACGGTGTCAGAGTGTGAGTCACGCATAGAAGCACAAATGTGATTTTTATTTTTTGATTTTTTTGCTTGGCTAAAAATGTATTCTGTAACCGCTTTAAGCAATATTATTTGTCAATTCGATCGAGGGACCCGTCACTGAGAATAGTGGCGTGACATAAATTGTTTGGAGAAGCACAAATGTGATTTTTATTTTTTGATTTCTTTGCTTGGCTAAAAATGTATTCTGTAACCGCTTTAAGCAATATTATTTGTCAATTCGATCAAGGGACCCGTCACTGAGAATAGTGGCGTGACATAAATTGTTTGGAGAAGCACAAATGAAATGTTTATTATGTGATTTTGATTTTTTGATTTTTTTTGCTTGGCTAAAAATGTATTCTGTAACCGCTTTAAAGCAATATTATTTGTCAATTCGATCAATTCATGTAACAGAAAGTAGGTCAAAGGTGAAAAGGGGAAGTGAAAGGTTTTACCACTAGCTGTGCATTTGGTGGAAAGTACTGCGTGGTCAGGGCGGAAACAGCTGCTAAAGGCCACAGATAACGAAGCGTGGGAGAGGCTGGCCAGTTCCCTCTATGGGCGGGGGAAGACTGGCCAGTTCCCTCTATAGGCGTGGGAATGCTGGCCAGTCCCTTCTATAGGCGTGGGAAAACTGGGCAGTCTTACCCTATAGGGAAAGTACAGGAGAAAAGAAAGGGGAGGGGGGGGGACGGAGAGGTCTATAAAAGGTCCTGCTGGAGTAGCTTCAGGGCTTTTCCCCCCAAAAGAGCTCTTATACGTGAAGAGGCCCGGAGGAGTTTCAAGATTTTTTCCAAAGTCCCAAAGATCTTTGTGTGAGACGCAGGATCACTGGACTGAAATTAACTTGGATTTACTCCTAAAAATTGGACTGGACAACTTTAAACGAGAAATTGGTGAGGATGACCGTTTTTATGTATTTTAGCGAGAGGGGGGAATAGTCATCGCCTTAATAGACACCTTAATCCGAGAGGTGCGTTTGACAATATATATGTATATCTTTAACAAATCTGAAAATGGACAAATCTTGACGGAATCAAGCAAACGTGGTTACAAGGGGTAGAGCTAGATAAGCCTAGGCTTCCTTCTACTCCCTTTTGAACAAATAAGATTTTTTATGATAAAGTGAAAATTTATCCATCCATCCATTTTCTGAACCGCTTAGTCCCCACGGGGGTCGCGGGCGTGCTGGAGCCTATCCCAGCCGTCATCGGGCAGTAGGCGGGGGACACCCTGAACTGGTTGCCAGCCAATCGCAGGGCACACAGAGACAGACAACCAATCGCACTCACACTCACACCTAGGGACAATTTGGAGTCTTCAATCGGCCTACCAAGCATGTTTTTGGAATGTGGGAGGAAACCGGAGTGCCCGGAGAAAATTTATAACGCAATGTTTTTTTTTTTCTTTTCTTTCTTCTCTATTGTACTATGGAGTTATTATTTTCAGTATTGTTACTTTCTTTCTTGTATTTCTTTAAATGTTCGAAATAAATAAACAAAGTAAAGTAAAGTAAAGTAACTTCTCATCTCAAAGAAGAGCAGAGCAAGAGATTTACCGTTCTTATTTCCCATCTTAAATTTAGTAGTTTAAGGTTTTACAATTTTTTTTTCAAATTTTTTTCTTTGAGGATCCTCAATGCAGGTTTAAAATGACCTTTCAACAGATTACTAGCCTGTTTTATTGCCGTGGATCAACGCTAGAACTGCTTTTTAGTCAATTTATCCTACCAGTCACACTCAATCACACAAACCCCAGCGCTTTTTTTTTTTAGGCCTCATAGCTCGGACAAACCAAAGCCGTATCTCATAGCTCGGACAAACCAAAGCCGTATCTCATAGCTCGGACAAACCAAAGCCGTATCTCATAGCTCGGATAAACCAAAGCTGTATCTCTCGTGCACCTCTACATTTTACGCGTTTCACAACAACACAATCACACTACTTCAGGCCTTTAACTTACTTGTCCCCTGGTTCGTTGCACTGCCGGGTCCCGTCAATCCACCTCTGTCAGACGAAGGCAGACCTAAGATGCTGGCCCGGCGAAGAATTCTCTTCCCAGGACTTTCTCCTCCAGGTCCTCCTAATGGACGCTGGCTTGTCGACAATGCAGCACGTCCTTCTTCGTCAGACAGATAGCGGGTATGAGGGATCCGGGTCACGGCACCAAAATGTTAGAGATTTGCTCACTCCAACTTATTTTGCAAGAACCACACGGTAGACAAGCAAGTTCTTTTAGACACCTGCAGGTGGAGAGTTCACTCGCTCCAGGAATGAAGTCTGAAAACCCTCCCAACTGCAAGGACATATTTATTAAGAGAAAGAGTGGGGGCTGGTGTAGACTGAATAGGAAGCCCAAAACACATCAGGGGGTGTTTTACGACCTTGTGTAGGATGAGACAAGGTAGGTTATTTATTACCGGTTGCATGCCAACATAATCATACGATAAGGATAATCTGAAAAACCCTAACACTTACTAATCACAATTACAAGTTACAAGTTATAGATGCCAAATCACAAATGGTATTATATTCAAGCTAATTAGTCCATCAAACGGTAAACACATAAACCTTCATCTCCACTATAATACTCAAATGCTTTTTATTTTGTTACTTTAGCAACCCCTCACGAGTTGCGTGTCTCACTGACTCAAAGATTTTAAAACATGGATAGAGAACTTATCAGTTCAAACCTGAAACATGAAAATATTAAATTCCAAAACACGGCACCAAAGAAAACAAACTCCTGCACAATGTATTACTTGACCCCCCATTGTTAAAATCACAAGAGAAAGAAAAACAAAAAGAAAAATTGCAGACTCAAGAATTAATGTTTTCTCAAAATGGTATTTAGTCCCACTTCTGCTAATTCAATTAAGAAAAGCTAACATGTCAGTGAATTCGACACATCCACAATTCAAACCGATACAATAAAGTCAAAGTCAAAGTCAAAGTCTCCTTTACTGTCAATTCCTCCGCATGTCAAGACACACAAAGAGATCGAAATTACGTTTCTCACTATCCCAGGGTGACAAGACAGAGTTCACAACGCACATACAAGTAAACAACACAGGAAAAATAACACAATAAGTAAACATCAATGAACAATAAGCGTGATAGCACGCTAGCCGCTCCCGATGCACGGCAGACTCCGGTAAGATGACAGTCAACCAGGCCACTGTGAACACGAGCACACAGCAGGCACGCACTGTCCGGTTCGTGGATCCTATCAGGCGAAAGCAACCCATCTTGTCCCGCGAACGAACGTACGCCAGGAGAATGGAAGGCACGGCTGAGCGAGCTGGGTTGGCCGCAAGCCTGGCCCGACGTCTCCGCGCTGGCCCCTCTCCCGCTGCCTCGCAGACCCGCTGCCGACGCATCCCAACAATGCTCCAGGACGGAGCAGTCCGAGCTCAGGACGCAGTCCAACCGGGGGAGGAAGAGCAGGCCAGTCCGGCGTCGCTCCATGACGAAGCAGTCCGAACGCCCTTAATCTCTCTGCACCAAAGTCCAGAACGCCATAAAACCCACTTCCGCCGATGTTGAGCAGAACATGCCCGCCGCACTAGTAGCACGACGTATCACACGAGACGAATACACACAAAACTGCCGGACAAACACTCAGTAAACACTCACAAAACACTGAACGGGACAGAGAGTGGCCGCTGCGTGTGCACGCGCCGCCATCTTGAACCATCAATAAACGTTGACTTATAGCCCTTGAAAGTTGTCGACTCATTCAACCATACTCCCGCAGTAGTACCCGGGCATCTTCTATATTCTGTATCTGTTCATGATGAACACAGACCCACCCACTTCCAGTTACACAAAACAAAACTCCACATCGGTAAATAATTTGTCAAATCTAAAACGACATTACTTTTTTATTTAATTTTATTTTTTTCGACGATAACCAACTCATGCCGTGAAAACTGAGCCCCCACAATCAATATCATCTGACGTGACCAACTAATCAAGCAGTTGTCTTCTTTGTGAACTGAACAACAATATTTAGCCGGTAAATAGTAATAGGGAAAATACCCAATGCACTTTATGCAAAATAAAACCTTATGGAAGAGATTGGTAACCTTTTATACTCAAACAGGCAAATTGGCCTTTTCCCACTGAAAACAAAACAAAAACCAACACCAAATAGTCATATTTTCTTACCAATATCACATTTCGTTCCCCTTTCTACAAACAAACGAATACTTCTACCCCTTGCCTGCTATGTTTTGTCTAAAGAACCATCATCCTTCAGCACACTGTCCAAGCCCTTGCCGTTGCAAGGCCATATCCCACAACCCCAAATCTTAAAACTGTCGTTGGTCATCCTCGACTTTGGCAAAGTTCTTACTGAGAGTCATGCTATTAAAGCAGACTCTCTCATTCAAAAACTCTCCCACTACCCCCAAAAGTTAAAAATGTTTGCATTCAGAATTCCACAACATCTTTAGTGTCAAGCACTTTTATGTATGGTGAATGAATCACCACCACTTCAACTATTTGCATATCATGTCCTTGTCCGAGCACAACCAATTACAAAATAAAATAATCCCGACATATAACAACAAACCCATAACCTCCTTCACATATCAGGTCAGCATATTAAAAAATATTACAACACTCCTGCATAACGTATGCCCCATTTTTTTTCAACGTTTAACGTATTTCAAATAGAATATCATGCGTAAAAAAATCCCCATTGGTTTATTCCGCCCAACAATGCCCTATGTTAAAGCACCTTTTCCCTAATGCAACCAAGCTCCTGTAATTTCTCCCTCTAGCAGTCACCCATTGAAGCTACTCATTGCAGCTTTATAATTTAGCAAAAATTTAATATCTACTAACCCACAGTTTGTTGTCATCCCAATTCTTATGTCCACCAAAAGTTTCAAATCACACTGACCAAATTTGCTTTTACTCACTCATCAGGAGAGAAAGACATAAGGTGGAGATTAGTGAAGTGGTGGGGTTGGAGGGCGGGGTTGGTAGAAGAAATAGAAATCTGCGAGTGAATGAATGAGAAAAAAGAAAAATACAAATGCTTTGAATACTTTTGAGTAGTATTAGATACACGAACCCTTAAAGGCCTAGAGACATCCCTTTTTTTTTCAATTAGAATGGAATTTGATAGAATGTATAAAGAGAAGGGCGGCTCGGTGGCGCACTGGGTAGCACGTCCGCCTCACAGTTAGGAGGGTGTGGGTTCGATTCCACCTCCGGCCCTCCCTGTGCGGAGTTTGCATGTTCTCCCCGAGCCCGCGTGGGTTTTCTCCGGGCACTCCGGTTTCCTCCCACATCCCAAAAACATGCTTGGTAGGCCGATTGATCACTCCAAATTGTCCCTAGGTGTGAGTGCGAGTGCGAATGGTTGTTTGTCTCTGTGTGCCCTGCGATTGGCTGGCAACCGGTTCAGGGTGTCCCCCGCCTACTGCCCGATGACGGCTGGGATAGGCTCCAGCACGCCCGCGACCCCCGTGGGGACTAAGCGGTTCAGAAAATGGATGGATGGATGGATGTATAAAGAGAACACATTTACCGCATTGGAAATTAAAAATGGACACCGATTACTAAGAATAAAGCTAAAATTAAATGCCAGTTTATCGATCGGGTTCCGCACGCAGCCACACTGGTGGCGCCATTACTGTGACGTCACAAGTTGTACATCTGGATGTCAACAAACCCAAACAACATGGCAGATGATAGCGACAGCTCCGTTTCTAGCGGCAATATTAGCATCATTTTATCCGATTCAGAAACTTCTTTTGACGCAGAATATGATGAATCTAGCAGTTCACTTGGGCTGAGCTGAGCACGTTTTCTGAATTGTGCCCCTCCCGTCACGCTTCGACATACTTTTCAAAGTCAAAGTCTCAAAGTCAAAGTCTCCTTTATTGTCAATTCCTCCGTATGTCAAGACACACAAAGAGATCGAAATTACGTTTCTCACTATCCCAGGGTGACAAGACAGAGTTCACAACACACATAAACAACACAGGACAAATAAAACAAGAAGTCAACATCAATGAACAATAAGAGTGATAGCACGCTAGCCGCTCCCGATGCACAGTCCGGAAAGATGACAGTCAACCAGGCCACTGTGAACACGAGCACACAGCAGGCACGCACTGTCCGGTTCGTGGATCCTATCAGGCGAACGCAACCCATCTTGTCGTCCCGCGAACGAACGTACGCCAGGAGAATGGAAGCCACGGCTGGGCGAGCTGGGTTGGCCGCAAGCCTGGCCCGACGTCTCTTCTCTTTTTGTTTACATTCACTGAAGCTAAACGCGTACAACTTGAGACGTCACTTCTGGCTGGCGGCTCGGTGCAGTCAAACTCGTCTACGCGGCAAATTTAAATTATATTTTTCAGAGCAACAGCTTCCTTTTCGTTGTTTCGATCGTCAATTTATATTTATAAGCCCATAAGCTAACTAAAACCGATTTATACATATACCGGTGTCTCTGGGCCTTTAATAGTAACTGTATGTGTATTGGTTCCAATAGGACAAATTCATATTAGAATTTATCAGGTCTTATCAGGAGATACAGTATAGCAGTGGCCAGTGCTTATGTCACTAGAAAGTCCTTAACTGATCACTCATCAGTTCCGCAAAAGATTTGCTGAATGATGCCACTATGACTCAGTCCAGGTTCATTGATTTCTTATGGGGTTAATAATCTCCTTTATTGTTATTGTGAGTGAGAAGTAGGATTTATTTAATTCCACACCCTATGCAATTTAAGACCGAAATAACAACACAATCTTTAGTTACCTGTAACAGAGTTATTACTTTAACTATTATTGTCCGTGACTTTTGTTAGGGTTTACAGATTATCTTGATTATCTTGATTGTATGATTATGTTGGAATGTAGACTAGAATTATTAACTTTGTTTAAACGTTTTACCTTTCCTTGACTCTGAAAAGTTTAACCATTCAGTTGTTGAAACTTTCCAAATGGTGTGGAAACATTCTTGCTTAGTTAGTCATCTAAAATGCTCCACTAGTTTCTGTTTCCACGACCTTGTCAAACAATGAGCTGGGACCCTCCGCACTGATTAACCAGTTACTGAGGTGACCACCAAACATGTCCAATGTCACCCCCACCCTACCTGTTCTCAATAAATATGCTCTTGCAAGAGATCAAAGGCAGACTTTGTTCGGACATTGCTGTACCTACAGTAACGAGCAAATTCTCCACTTGCAAGTGCTTAAAGGGCATACTGTCTCCTGTGTGGTTCTTGCAAAATAAGTTAGAGTGAGCACCACTCTAACAACTTTCACATGAACAGAAGATAAAAATGCAATCAAACTATGCAATTTCAATGTGGTTATAGCTCATAAGTGTCAATTCTTTGACGGTTTAAATGGATGGTTCACCCTCCTCAGTGGAGTCCCAGCATACCTATTAGGGATATTCAACTCGATTCATTTATGGCTGAGTATTCTGCGCTGAAGGCAAAAAATGTGGGTTTGGTGGCTGCAGGCTGTTACAGGTAACCTGCATTATTTTGGGGTTCCCCATATGTCAATGCTGGTAGTGGTTTTGGTGGGGGCAGTCCCGGGGTTGTCTATTGAAATAATGGCAGTGAACTAGCCTGTGATATAAATCTAGGACAGTTTCGAGCTATGTGTCCATACTGATTACACATATAACATTGATAGTTTTGATATGGATTGTAATATACATAAAATTGATTTCTGTTGTTTGAAGTTTTACCTCTGCCTTTTCCACGGCACTGCACACGGCTCCCCTGGCATTTATAGTAAAAAGAGTTACTTTGCCGATCCTTAGTTTGTGTCAGTTGCAATCTTGAACCATCCTTCTCTTTTTTCTCAAGTTGTTCCTTCAACACTCGCAGCTGCATGTTTTTTATTTCTCGATCAAGGTCCTCATCCTGTTCATTTTCTTTCTCCTGCCTCTTATCACAGCGGTTTGAAAAATGGCACAAATGCTTTCCCCAGCTCTCCAGAGACAATGAGTCTGGGTCCACAATGCCGTCTAATGCATCCTGTATCTTTTTTGGTTGGGTTTTGTAAATTGCCTGCTTTATCAGAGACTGCAGTGTGCGCGACAAAGGATATTCACCCGTCTCAGCCTCCGGAGGCGAACACGTTCAAAATACTTGGCAGGGTTTTCCCGCTTCTCACGCCCTACTTTAACCATAGCCTTGGTAAAGGGCCGGGAAGGGTACATCAAGTAAAGTGCATCCCACACACGTTGTGGAATGGGGGAGAAAGTGTGCAGTGTTAGCCTGCCTCTCAAGAACCTGCAAATCTCCCGACGTCACATGCGCTAAAAGACATATACGTACATCTCCCAGTGCAGTGTTCGTGGGCAGAACCAGTTTACAAAAAGCCGCAGCCCATTTTGTTCCTCCTTGCGAAGGAGAGGGCAGCTGGCTACGTAACATATTAGCTTCAGTCAACGAAAGAGATTTATATTGTCTCGAGATTATTCTGCCCGTCCGATCAGTGGCTTTGACTAATGGGGCTTGGAAATGCCTGTTTTGGTCACCATCTCTTTTCACATTCATTGCTGTAGTAACAACTTGTGATGCACGTGTGTTAGATGCCGAAGGTTCACTTCTGTAGGCATCAGGCATGCTTGGCTTCATGGACGATGAAGGATACGCAGTGAAGCCAGCGCTAGGCTGTCCCTTATCACGTTTTTGTTGTTTTAATGGCGTACTAGTGGTGTCTGTATAAGTCTTATCTGGTTGTTTCAATGGCACAAAACAATCGGCAGGCGCCCGGTCCATCCTGTCTGTTATTACATCCTATACCACAAACACTTTCTCATCCGATCCTGTCTGTTATTACATCCTATACCACAAACACTTTCTCATCCGATGTACCTTCTTCTGTCACAATTTTGTAAATATCTCCTTTTCGGAGAGGACTAGTATTATCATCGCCACAATCTATGTTGCCTGTGACCGTTACTAAATCCTCGACAAACGGTGCATCTAGCTTCATACAATGTGGTCCCTCATCATCACTGTCATCTAGCCCAATGCAGGGCCTTCCACCCCCCCTTTTCTTTTGTCAACTCTCTCACTTTGTCACTTAGATGGCGTACCGTGTGAGTGTGAGTGCGATTGGTTGTCTGTCTCTGTGTGCCCTGCGATTGGCTGGCAACCAGTTCAGGGTGTCCCCCGCCTACTGCCCGATGACGGCTGGGATAGGCTCCAGCACGCCCGCGACCCCCGTGGGGACTAAGCGGTTCAGAAAATGGATGGATGGATGGATGTTCTTTGGTTCTTAACTCCTTTAAAATGGCCCTTCTGGCCTCCTTATTTGGGAGTTCGCCCTCTAGGGGACCAAGCCCTCCCAACTCTAATAATTTCTGTGTCTAAATCTGGCACTTTTCTTCATATGTTTTCTGGTATTCATGGGGATAATTTAATTTGAACAATCTCACAACATCAATTTTCTCCCCTAGCGTTCTCGTTCCACCTTCTGTCGCCGCCATTTTATGACTGCACTTGCAATCTCCCCTACACTATTTCCCAAGTCTTTCACTCAAAATTTACACCAAAGTAACGATATATATATATATATATATATACATTTTTAGTCAAAACAAAATCTCACATCATGATAACTTCAGTAAACAAATAAAATATTTGTTTGTGGCCGAACACAGTGGTCAATTATGACCTCACAACCACCAGAGCAACCACAGAGCAACAAAACTCAGCACTAAGTTGATTAGCTAGAGGTTAATTATAAACCCCACAAGGTCAAAATCGGACCTTACAATCACCACAGCAATCTCAAAAGAAAGTACTTGATTTTGATGTCATTAAGTGGCCACAGAGCTCTTTCAATTTAGCCAGACTTAACACGGTCATCCGTGACCTCACACAGTGGTCACAAGCGCCTTTTTTTGTCTTTCTTTTTTTTTTTCCTTCTCTACGTACTTAACCAGGTCCCACACAGTGACCTTTTGCGACCTCACACAGTGGACTCAGAGCTCTTTTAACTTAACCAGGTCCCACACAGTGACCTTCCGTGACCTCACACAGTAGACTCAGAGCTCTTTTAACTTAACCAGGTCCCACACAGTGACCTTCCGTGACCTCACACAGTAGACACAAGCTTTTTTAACTTGACCAGACTTCACACAGTGGCCTTGACCTCACACAGAAGTCACAAGCGCTTTCAAAAAACATAAACTTCGAACATTCTGGCATTTACCACAACTCACACTATTTTACATTACTTCAATATTTTTAGTAGTTTATAGCAGATATTTAACCATAAAACACAATCCTCGTTCTCCGAAATTTCAACAATCTACCCCCGTAGGGGTAGGCAGAAAATGTTCTTATCAAAAAGAAGGTATTCTGCTCACCTTATTTTTGGGCCCACTTGAATTGTTGAAATTTCCACGGGGATGTCGTGATGTCGAAAAACAGGATCAGCAAGCATAAGACCACGGGTCACGGCACCATCTGTTAGGTTCGTTCCCAGTTCTTTATCTTTAATGCTCGATATGCTAACAGTAATTACCAAGAGGCAGCCTTCACAGCTTAACTATTTAATGTATGCCAGAATGATCGATGCATAGCTGTGGAGCCCTTTCTGCGAGATGCGGAAGAAAGTCTAACTCCCAGCGCCAAGGTTCCTGCTCTTATACTACTCTGGGCCGCCTTCCTGCAAGGAGGCAACTCTGCCTAGCTTGTGTGATAATGTGTGACCTTGTAGTCTTAACTGAGAGCGACTTCTACATATGTGCAAAGAGTGTCAGAGTAGAGAAAGCTAATAAAGCAAGAGAAGGGTTACAGCATATCTTAAACTACCTAGCTAATCACATGTGCCAAAGAGGCCTATGCTAACAGCATCACAGTCAGAGGCGCAGTGAAATATGCATGAGTCACAATTTGTCCTATAGTATGTACTTCGTATTGATTAAAATTATTCATTATTTACTGTAGTTATTTGGAACAAAATGTTCACTTCTCTTTATCAAACAAATGCTTGGGCCTGAAAACAGTTTTTGTTCTTTGGTCTCAATGTCATGCATGTATAATAATGGTAAAAATAACCCCAAAGATTTCTACTTCACGGATTTCGCCAATCACAGTGTCAGGCAGGGAACAAGGCGGAGGACTCGGATGCAGAGTCTTTCTTTTCACGGATTTATTCCAACAAAAAGATGACCAAAAATACAACTCAAGGCGCCTCTTGCGAGGGAAACACTCGGCAAAAAGTCCAAACAAAAGCGTCGCACTCGGGCGAGACAAAAAGGGCTATGGGGAACAAGGCACTAACAAAAGGCGTCGCTCTGTGGCGAAACAGAAAGGAGGAATCTTACTAGGATTTCGGACGTCAAGGAATCGCTGGTGGTCGGGACGAGGCAAGACACACTGGCACAAGACAAGGGGAAGACACGGACTAAATACACACAAAAGGGCTGGGACGCAGGTGCTGACAATTAGCGTCAACCACACAGGTGCACACAATCGGGATCAGGGAATACAAGACAACAGAAACAGAGGAAGGAACCACGAACTGAAACGGAAGGGATGACAAAATAAAACAGGAAGTGAAGTTACGACACAGACAAGACAGAAATCCGGAAAAGAAACGTGACCGCATGACATAACCCCCCCCCCCAGGGCCGGATCCCAGACGGCCCAGGAGCCTCAGGGTGAACTGCATAAACGTCCTCAAATAGCCCCGGGTCCAAAATAAAACTAGGCGGCACCCATTGCCGCTCCTCAGGCCCATAACCCTCCCAGTCCACCAGGTACTGCCAGCCCCGGCCCCTTCTGCGCACGTCCAACAGTTCCTTCACCGTGTAGGCAGCCCCACTTCCTACCGTCCGCGGAGGCGGGGGCGGCGCAGGATCTGGCACCAACGGACTGTCCACAACCGGCTTGACCTTCCCGACGTGAAAGGTGGGGTGGACTGCAAGGGACCTGGGCAAGCGGAGACGCACCGCGGCCGGGTGCACGACCTTGGCGATGGGGAATGGACCCACAAAGCGAGGTGCCAGCTTCCTGGAGTCCCCCCGGTTGGGAAGATCCTTGGCGGACAGCCAAACACGTTGACCCCACCGGTACACGGGCGCCGGACGTCTCCTTCGGTCAGCCATCCGCTTGACACGGTCCCCCTGGCGGATCAGCGTGGCCCGCGCCGCCGACCAGACACGATGACAGCGGTGCACCAAGGTGTGGGCCGAGGTCACCGTCACCTCCGGCTCACTGTCAGGGAAGACCGGGGGCTGGTAACCATACACGCACTTGAACGGCGACATACCTGTAGCCGTGGTGGGCAGGGAATTATGGGCGTACTCCACCCAGGTGAGGTTCTTGCTCCACGAGGAGGGGTTTTGGGAAACAAGGCAGCGGAGACCCGTCTCCAACTGTTGGTTGATGCGTTCCGTTTGCCCGTTCGCCTCTGGATGGTAGCCCGATGTGAGACTCACAGTTGCCCCTATGAGCCTGCAAAATTCTTTCCAAAACCTGGATATGAATTGGGGACCCCTATCTGAAACAATGTCCTTAGGGAAACCATGAATCCTGAATATGTGGTCCATCATTACTGTTGCCGTTCGTTTAGCGGACGGCAACTTGGGCAGAGCGATAAAATGAGCCATCTTCGAGAACCTGTCTACAACAGTGAGTATGGTTGTTCGCCCATTTGAGGCTGGTAGCCCCGTGACGAAGTCCATGGAGATTTCGGCCCACGGACGCGATGGAATGGGGAGGGGTTGCAGCAAACCCATACGGGCGCCGTGGGAGTTCTTATTCCGGGCGCAGACGGGACAGGCTGAGACGTATTCCCTGACGTCTGCCCCCATGGAGGGCCACCAGAATCGCTGCTGGACGACAAACAGGGTTCTGCGCATGCCCGGATGACAGGAGAGTCTGGAGGTGTGAACCCAATGGACAACTTGGGACCGTAATTGATCGGGAACGAACAGTCTGTTCTCAGGGCATCCACTAGGGGGTGGTTCGTTGCCATTGGCCTGCCGCACCAGGTCTTCGATAGGCCAGGTCACTGCTCTTACCACGCAACGAGGAGGCAGAATGGGTTCGGGCTTCTTGACTTCCGGACCTGGGCTGTAGACACGGGAGAGCGCGTCAGGCTTGGTGTTTTTGGATCCCGGTCTGTAAGACAGAGTAAAGTTAAATCGGTTGAAAAAGAGCGACCAGCAGGCTTGGCGAGAATTCAATCTCTTGGCTGTCTTAATGTATTCCAAGTTTTTATGGTCTGTCCAGACCAGAAAAGGCTGCTGTGCTCCCTCCAACCAATGTCTCCATTCTTCCAAAGCCAGTTTTACCGCCAACAGTTCGCGATCTCCCACGTCGTAGTTTTGTTCGGCTGGCGTCAGCCGTCCGGACAGGAACGCGCACGGATGGAGCTTGTTGTCACTCTTGGCTCTCTGGGATAGAATGGCCCCTATCCCTTGATTGGAAGCGTCAACCTCCACCACAAACTGTCGTGACGGGTCGGGAAGCGTGAGGATAGGAGCGGAGCTGAAGCGGTTCTTCAGCTCCTGGAAGGCCGCCTCCGCTTCCGCCGACCAGCAGAATGGAACCTTAGGGGACGTTAGAGCATGCAAGGGAGCCGCGGTAGCACTGAAGCCTCTGATGAACCGCCTATAAAAATTAGCAAAGCCCAGGAATTGCTGCACTTTTTTGCGGGAGTCAGGGGTAGGCCATTCAGTTACCGCGCTCACTTTTGCCGGGTCCATCTTTACTTTGCCCGCGGCTATGATGAAACCGAGAAAAGATACAGTGTTTGTGTGGAATTCGCTTTTCTCGGCCTTAACGTACAGTTGGTGGTCAAGGAGGCGTCGCAGCACCGTCTCGACGTGAGACCTATGGGTCTCCAAATCCGGGGAATAAATCAGAATATCATCTAAATATACGTACACAAATTGATCCAAACATTCCCTCAGTACATCATTTATCATGGCCTGAAACACCGCAGGGGCATTGGTGAGACCAAATGGCATTACTAAGTATTCAAAGTGTCCTCGATGTGTGTTAAAACCCGTCTTCCATTCGTCCCCCTCGCGGATGCACACTAGGTGGTATGCGTTGCGCAGGTCTAACTTTGTGAACACCCGGGCTTGCTGTAATTGGTCGAACATGGTCGACATCAGGGGAAGAGGATACCGGTTTTTTATTGTGATCTGATTGAGGGGGCTGTAGTCAATACAGGGACGTAGGGTTCCGTCTTTTTTGCCCACAAAAAAGAACCCCGCACCCGCAGGCGACGATGACGGTCGAATCAACCCTGCTTGAAGAGAGGCGTCTATATAATCGTTTAGGGCCTGCTTTTCGGGGCCCGAAAGGGAATAAAGCCTCCCCTTGGGTATGGTTGAGCCCGGCAGAAGTTCAATGGCGCAATCATACGGGCGGTGGGGAGGTAGGGAGGTAGCCTTGGCCTTGCTGAATACCTCGGCCCATTGGTGGTAACACGCGGGAACCCCGGTCAAGTCTGGAGTTTCCGAGTCTGGAGCAGAAGGCACAGAGTGCGGGTTAGATTTGATACATGAATCTTGACATTAGGAGCCCCATCCCGTTATTTCCCCTGATCCCCAGTCTATAGCAGGGTTGTGGCGTTGAAGCCATGGATACCTGAGAATGAGGGGGTTCATTGGGGAGGTCACGACATGTAGTCGTATTTTCTCATGGTGGGGCCCAAAAGACAGCGAGACAGGTTCTGTTATGTGTGTTATCTCGAAAAGTGCCTGTCCATTGAGTGCCTTGGCGTTCACGGGAGTGTTCAGCAGTTAGGTTTTTATTCCCCATCGTCGAGGACATGCCCAGTCTATCAAACTTTCGTCCGCTCCTGAGTCTATTAGCACGGCAAGTTCTATATTTTTTTCCCAGCTGTGTAACCATGCCCTTGGGGAGAACTCGCCCCGGGGACAGAGCAGCAGAGAAGGCGCTTACCTTCAGGGTCCTCCTCACCGGGCAGGAGAGGAGGAGGTGTCCGTGCTCACCGCAATAGTAGCATCTACCTTCCTGGTTGTCGTCGTATCTTCTCCTCCTCTGTCAGCTTTGCTCTGCCCAACTGCATCGGTCCCGACTCCTGGTGCTGCCGGTCCCCGTCCGGCCTGGGGCGGGTCGCCTCCAGGGCGGAAGAAACGGCTACTGGCTCGACGGCGGGGGCGTTCCTGCTTCCGCGGTGCTTCCTCCACTCTTGCAACTGGCTGCTGGACTTTCTAACGAACAGACCGCAGACAGTCAGAGTCGGAAACAACTCAGCGACCACCATCATAAACACCGGGGTGCCGCAAGGATGTGTGCTATCCCCCCTGCTGTTCACGCTGATGACCCACGACTGCTCTGCCAGAATTGAAACGAATCACATCATCAAATTTGCAGATGACACAACAGTGGTGGGCCTCATCAAAGACAACGATGACTCAGCATACAGAGAGGAGGTACAGCAACTCATCACCTGGTGTGATAGGAACAATCTGCTTCTCAACGTAAACAAAACAAAAGAAATCACTGTGGACTTCAGAAAGAAACAACCAACACACATCCCACTCATCATCAACGGCAGTGCAGTAGAGTCTGTGAAAAGCACAAAGTTCCTGGGAGTGCACATCACTGATGACCTCTCATGGACTACCAACATCACTGCGCTGGTCAAGAAGGCGCAGACACGACTCCACTTCCTGAGAAGGATGAGAAGAGCCGACCTCCCCACCTCTGCACTCACCACCTTCTACAGAGGTGCTATTGAGAGCATCCTGACCAGCAGCGTCTCTGTTTGGCATGGCAGCTGCCTAGCTGCAGACAAAAAGGCGCTGCAGAGGGTGGTGAGGACAGCAGAAAAGATCATCAGGTCACCCCTTCCAGCCATTCAGGAACTGTACACTTCACACTGTTCCAAAAGGGCAATGAACATCATCAAAGACACTACTCATCCTGCACACAGACTGTTCTCCCTTCTACCATCAGGGAAGCGGTACCGCAACCTGCGGTCCCGCACAAGCAGACTGAGTAACAGCTTCTTTCCTCAAGCCATGAGACTCATGAACACACTGAGGAAAACCACTTGAACATTCCAAAGTCACCATGCCACTTGGCACTTTACTCTTGCACCTTATATACAGATCTACACTTATTCATTTTACTTCTATGACCACTGATTGTACTTCTGCTGCTGTGTATGTATGTGTGTGTGTGTGTGTGTGGGGGGGGGGGGTTGTGTGTTATGTCTGTATTATGTCAATACTCTTATTACACACCGTGTGTATGTGTGTGTGCGTGTGTGTGAATGTGAGAGAGAGTATTTTATTGTATAGTGTTGCACATGCTTTATCAGCATGTTAGTGTTTGAATGACTGCAATGTGTAAGTGTGCATTGTCTGTGTTTATGTTGTGAATGAATATGTCAGAGAAAGAATTGTAAATTTAGTATGAGTAAGTTAGCTGTGTGTGTGTGTGTGTGTTGTGTGTGTTGTGTGTATGTGTGTGTGAGAAAGAAAGAGATTTATGTCAATGTCTTATTTAAATGTTTTTAGTTAAACTGGACATTGGAGACTGGTCAAACGCAATTTCAAACTTCTGTGCTAACCCTGTTACATAGAATTTTTGACAATAAAGTAAACTTGAACTTGAACTTGAACTTGCAGCCGGTTGTCGGTGCGGATAGCCAGCGCGATGAGGGCGTCGAGATCGGTGGGAAGATCCAGGGGAATTAGCTGATCCTGTATGGATCCGGAAAGGCCTCGGAGGAAGATGTCATACAGCGCCGCCGCATTCCAACCGCATTCCGCGGCCAGCGTGTGGAAACGGATGGCGTAATCCCCGACGGTCTCTTGTCCCTGGGATATTTGACAGAGTTGCCGAGCCTTCTCTCGGTCAGCGGAGATTGGGTCGAACACCGTACGCAGCGCCCCGACAAAAGCGGGGAGGGAGCGACAGGAGATGGAATCCCTGGCCCATTCTGCTGTGGCCCACGTGCGGGCCCTTCCCGTCAGGTATGATACCATATAGGCCACCTTGGAACGTTCGGTGGGGAAATCCGCCGGGGACCTCTCAAAATGCATCTCGCACTCAGTAATAAAGGCCCGGCTAAGACCGGGTTCATCGGAGTAGCGTTCTGGAGGAGCCAGTCTGGCACCGCAGGACATAGGAGCTACGGCAAGGGGAGTCACGGGAGAAGCAGCGGATGGGCTGGAGGTCGCTGCTGGTCCCGCGTTTAAAAGCGAGAGCACGTCCTGCATTTGCTGACCCAGCTTTCCTACCTGGGCGGCGACCGCCCCTCTGAAATCTTCTTGGCTCTTTGTGAGCCTTCGGATCTCCTCGCCCAAATTGCCCACTTCTTTTTGGTGCTGGGCGAGCTGTGAGGCGTGGGAGCGCACTGCGGCGCATAAGTGCTCCTACTCTGCCGAGTCCATGTCTGGCCAGTGTGTACTGTCAGGCAGGGAACAGAGGCAGGGATGCAGAGTCTTTCTTTTCACGGATTTATTCCAACAAAAAGATGACCAAAAATACAACTCAAGGCGCCTCTTGCGAGGGAAACACTCGGCAAAAAGTCCAAACAAAAGCGTCGCACTCGGGCGAGACAAAAAGGGCTATATATATATATATATATATATATATATATATATATATATATATATAAGGGAACGGACAGTACAGCCAAGTGCGTAGCGACGGACTTTATTGGAGAAGGGGATGATGGGAACAGCTGGCGCTGGAGCGGCGATCGGGCTGGAGAGGACAAACGATTCTGCGGGGGTTCCAAAGAGTCAAGCGAGTCCGTATCTTCGGGACTGATGAGCAAGCAGCATCAAGGGACAGACTGACACTCAGGTCTGCGCTGGCGGCGCTGATATAGCGCTGTCCATGAGCCCGTGGCAGGTGACGGCGATTCCATTGACAGGGGGGCGTGGTCCTGTCGCCGGCGGCACCAGCACGTGACAGAACCCCCCCCACAAGGGACGGCTCCCGACGTCCCCAGGAACCAAAAACAAAAAAAAAACAAAAAAGGAAGGCAATTCCCCGGGCGACCAGGTGGGGGGGGGGTCAGCACACCGCCGAAACGTCCGACACCTCGCCAGACGCAGGATCGACGGACGCGGGAGCAGAAGACCCCGGCACCGGCGGGCAAGACCTCCCCTCGTCCCTCCTCGGGCGCCCGCGCCGAGGACCCGGTTGGTCCGGATGGCAGCGATGGAACTCCGTGATGAGCGAACGGTCGAGTATCCAGCGGCTCGGAACCCAGGAGCGGTGCGCGTCGTCATAACCCTCCCAATCCACGAGGTATTGGAGGCCACGACCGCGCCGCCGCGATCGGAGCAGGGAGCGGACAGCGTAAGCCGGGCCCCCATCAACGAGCTGGGGCGGCGGCGGCGGAACGGGCGCCGGCGCCAACGCGCTCTCATGGATGGGCCGCACACGGGACACGTGGAACGTGGGGTGAACCTTCATGGACTCTGGAAGGAGAAGACGGACTGCGGCCGGGCCAATCACCTTCTGAATAGGGAACGGTCCAACAAAGCGGGGCGCCAGTTTGCGGGATCCTGCTCGCAGCGGCAAATCCCGCGTCGAGAGCCACACACGCTGCCCCGCCCTGTACTCCGGAGCCGGTGTCCGGTGCTTGTTCGCCTGGCGGGCGTAGCCTGAAACAGAGCGGAGAAGAGTGACCCGGCCCCTCGCCCAGGCGCGATGACAACGGCGGACACAAGCCTGGGCCGACGGGCACGCCGCACCACGCTCCTGGTGGGCGAACAAGGGTGGCTGGTACCCGAAGACGCAGTGGAAAGGCGAAAGTCCAGTAGCCGAGCTGGGGAGGGAATTGTGAGCGTACTCTACCCAGGGAAGCTGTTGGACCCACCCGCGCTGGTCCCCGGCGGCCATGCATCGGAGAGACCTGCCCAGTTCCTGGTTCAGGCGCTCCGCTTGACCGTTGGACTGAGGGTGAAACCCCGAGGAGAGGCTGGCCGTGGCGCCGAGGAGTCGGCAGAACTCCGTCCAGAAGGTGGAAGCGAATTGAGGTCCTCGGTCTGACACGATGTCTTGTGGGAGACCGTGGTGGCGAAACACCTCCCGCACCATGATGGACGCCGTCTGCTTCGCAGATGGGAGCTTAGGCAGAGGGATGAAATGCGTCATCTTGCTAAAACGGTCCACCACCGTGAGGACCACCGTGTTTCCCTCAGAGGGGGGGAGGCCCGTGACAAAGTCGATCGACAGGTGAGACCAGGGACGCTGGGGGACCGGCAAGGGTTGAAGCAGCCCGGCCGGAGGACGAGTAGACGTCTTGTAGCGGTTACAAATTGAGCAGGCCCTGACGTAATCGCTGGTGTCCACTTGCCAGGTGGGCCACCAGAAACGCTGTGCCACCACGTACCTCGTGCGTGCCGCGCCGGGATGACAGGCCAGGCGTGAGTCGTGCACCCATTGCAGCACGGACGACCGCAGACCTTCAGGGACGAACAGGCGACCCTCCGGGCAGTTGCTGGGGCCGGGTTGATCGCGTGATGCGGCTTCCACTTGGCCTTCGATCTCCCATGTAAGAGCCGCCACCCGAACTGAGCTCGGGAGGATAGTGGGAGGCGGACCCTGTCCCTCCTCCCCCCCAGGAAACAAACGCGACAGGGCGTCCGCCTTCGCGTTACGGGAACCCGGTCTATAGGAAAGAGAGAACTCAAACCGGTCAAAGAACAGAGCCCACCGTGCTTGTCTTGCGTTCAGCCTCTTGGCCGATCGCAGATACTCCAAGTTGCGGTGGTCGGTCCAGACGATGAACGGAGTGGTGGCGCCCTCCAGCCAATGCCGCCACTCCTCCAAGGCCAACTTGACGGCGAGGAGCTCCCGATTCCCGATGTCATAGTTTCGTTCCGAGGCCGACAGACGGCGAGAAAAGAAGGCACACGGGTGGAGGCGATCGTCTTGGCGGCTACGTTGAGACAACACCGCCCCGACACCCACGTTCGAGGCATCCCTCTCGACCACGAACTGTCTGTCGGGATCGGGAACCCTGAGGATGGGAGCGGATGTGAACCTCCTCTTAAGCTCCTGAAATGCCCGTTCTGCCCGTTCCGTCCATTTGTACGGGGAGGCGGGGCTGGTAAGGGAGGTGAGGGGCGCGGCCACCGTGCTGTATCCACGGATAAAACGGTGATAAAAGTTCGCGAACCCTAAGAACTGTTGCAGTCGCTTGCGTGTTTCGGGAACAGGCCATGACGTGACCGCTTGCACCTTCCCAGGGTCCATCTCGATGGATCCCTCACGCACCACATAGCCGAGGAATTTGACAGAGGAGGCGTGGAACTCGCACTTCTCCGCCTTCACGTAGAGCGAATTCTCAAGGAGACGGCGCAGGATCCCCCGTACATGCTTGATGTGCTCAGGGAGCGAGCGGGAGAAAATGAGGATGTCGTCTAAATAAACGAACACGAATTTGTCCAGCATGTCTCGTAGCACGTCGTTAATCAGTGACTGGAAAACCGCTGGGGCGTTGGTGAGCCCAAACGGAACCACCAAGTACTCGTAGTGTCCGCTCGGGGTGTTGAAAGCCGTCTTCCACTCGTCTCCCTCCCGGATGCGGATCAGGTGGTAGGCGTTGCGAAGATCCAGCTTGGTGAAAATGGTGGCTCCCTGAAGGCTTTCGAAGGCGGAAGACAGAAGAGGCAGAGGGTATCGGTTCTTCACAGTGATCTCGTTTATTCCCCGGTAGTCGATACACGGGCGTAGCGTGCCCTCCTTCTTCTTCACGAAGAAAAAAACCGCTCCCGCAGGTGAAGAGGACGGTCGTATGATACCGGCTGCCAGGGACTCTCGGATGTATTCCTCCATAGCCCGGCGCTCAGGAGCGGACAGGGAGTAGACGCGTCCTTTGGGAGGGAAGGTGCCGGGTAACAGCTCGATAGCGCAGTCGTAGGACCGGTGTGGAGGAAGAGAAGTGGCCCTGGCTTTACTAAAAACCTCCTTGAGTTCGTGATAAAACGCTGGGACATTGGGGATGTCGGGACTGTACCTCGGCGGGGCTCTGCTGAGTGGGCTGGTGGCCGCCTTCAGGCACACCTGATGGCAGCGTTCGCTCCACTGCCGAACAACCCCCACCTCCCAGTCCAGCACCGGGTTGTGCTGCCGCAACCAAGGGTGCCCCAGTATGAGCTGCTGTCCTGGGAGGGAAAGAAGAAAAAACTGGATGGTCTCGTGGTGATTGCCCGAGAGCAGTAACTTAATTGGTTCCGTCACGAAAGCCACCTCGCCGATCAGACGGCCATCAATGGCACGTGCGGGAATAGACGGGCTCAGAGGGAGGAAGCCGACACCCCACTTGCGTGCCAGGCTAATGTCCATGATGTTCCCCTCCGCGCCGGAATCCACCAAGGCCGCCACGTTCTGGTCGCCCGCCGCGAGCTGGACGCGTGCCTGTAGCGTGAGCGTGCTGGGGCTGGGAGAGCCGGTGCTGGTCGAGCTCACGCGGATCCCCCGACGCCGCGTGAGCTCCGGCCTCTTTAACGGGCACCCCGCTACCCGATGGCCCCCCTCCCAACAGTAAAAACACAAGCCCAGTGAGGGGCGTCGACGGTGCTCCTCCGAGGGAACCCGAGCCCCTCCCAGATCCATGGGCTCGGCGGGTGGTGTGGTTGGCGGGTCCCCAGCAGACGGAGGAATGTGACCACACGGGTTTCGCGGGGACCTCCTCTCCCGATCGCGCCGCCGCGTCTGGATCCGCCGGTCTACTCGGGCCGCCAAGTCCATCGCGCCCTTCAGGGTTCGCGGGCGATCGTACGCAACCAGTCCATCTTTCATGTACTCAGCGAGTCCGTTTAGGAAGGTGCTAACGAGCGCCGGCGTGTTCCATCCGCTGCTGCCGGCCAACGTCTGGAACTTAAGGGCGTACTCTGCGACCGATCGGCTACCTTGACGCAGCGTCGCCAGTTCCTCGGCGGCGTCCTCGGCGGCGGATCCCAGGTCGAACAGGCGGAGCAATTCCTCCGCGAAGGCGTCGAAGGAATCGCAAGCCGGGGCCATCCTTTCATATTCGGCCAGGCCCCACAGCCGCGCCTCGCCCGTGAGGTGGGTTAGGACGAACCCGACCTTGGCTGATTCCGACGAAAACGTGATTGGCTGGAGGCTGAACATTATGCGGCAGTTCGTCACGAATGCCCTCACGTGCTTGGGATCGCCGTTAAACTTCTCGATGTTGCCAAGGCGGGGCTCCGGGACGTCCACGAGCGTCCTGGCCTCGGCAGACGAGCGGTGCGGGGGTACCGTGACAGCCGGGGACGCAGCCACCGACAGTCTCTGGAGGGCTTGGGCCATCTCCTGCTGCTGTAGCTGTTGCTGCTGACCAACCTTGATCAGGTGCCGGATGTCGGCAGACAGGCTGCTGACGGCGGTCTCGGCTCGCTCCAGTCGACTCAATGCCGTCTCGTCGTTCGCTGGCTGCATAGCGTTAGTCAGTCTGTACTGTAAGGGAACGGACAGTACAGCCAAGTGCGTAGCGACGGACTTTATTGGAGAAGGGGATGATGGGAACAGCTGGCGCTGGAGCGGCGATCGGGCTGGAGAGGACAAACGATTCTGCGGGGGTTCCAAAGAGTCAAGCGAGTCCGTATCTTCGGGACTGATGAGCAAGCAGCATCAAGGGACAGACTGACACTCAGGTCTGCGCTGGCGGCGCTGATATAGCGCTGTCCATGAGCCCGTGGAAGGTGACGGCGATTCCATTGACAGGGGGGCGTGGTCCTGTCGCCGGCGGCACCAGCACGTGACATATATATATATATATATAAGATATTGCACATGTCTTATCAGCATGTTAGTGTTTGAATGACTGCAATGTGTAAGTGTGCATTGTTTGTGTATATGTTGTGAATGAATATGTCAGAGAAAGAATTGTAAATTCAGTATGAGTAAGTTAGCTGTGTGTGTGTGTGTGTTGTGTGTGTTGTGTGTATGTGTGTGTGAGAAAGAAAGAGATTTATGTCAATGTCTTATTTAAATGTTTTTAGTTAAACTGCACATTGGAGACTGGTCAAACGCAATTTCAAACTTCTGTGCTAACCTTGTTACATAGAATTTTTGACAATAAAGTAAACTTGAACTTGAACTTGAACTATGGGGAACAAGGCACTAACAAAAGGCGTCGCTCTGTGGCGAGACAGAAAGGAGGAATCTTACTAGGATTTCGGACGTCAAGGAATCGCTGGTGGTCGGGACGAGGGAAGACACACTGGCACAAGACAAGGGGAAGACACGGACTAAATACACACAAAAGGGTTGGGACGCAGGTGCTGACAATTAGCGTCAACCACACAGGTGCACACAATCGGGATCAGGGAATACAAGACAACAGAAACAGAGGAAGGAACCACAAACTGAAACGGAAGGGATGACAAAATAAAACAGGAAGTGAAGTTACGACACAGACAAGACAGAAATCCGGAAAATAAACGTGACCGCATGACACACAGGTTCTTTTCGGAACATAATTCCAGCGAAACATGAGGGATTACTGTAGACCAGGGGTCGGGAACCTATGGCTCGCGAGCCAGATATGGCTCTTTTGGTGACTGCGTCTGGCTCGCGGACAAATCTGAGTTTTATTTACTTAATTGAAGTCATAAATAATTTTGTTATATTATCAAAGTAAAATATAGACCTACTGAAATCAAAACGTTAAATTAGCTTTCAAAATATGAAATGCGATCACGTTTGCAATCCATCCCATCTGTTTTCTACCGCTGAAATCCATGGTTGCATCATATCACCCAATCCTAGCTGCCCTTCGGTGTACAGAAAGGTGACGCCAGGTCGGACAAAAAAGTGCGATTTTTATGGGACAATACTCTGTTAGAGATGTTATGGTGTGTTGTGTGACGTCATGACGCACGGGCGGCAGTTGAATACAGACACAGACTTGAGCACCAGCTGTCGTCCTCGGTCTCATTCTTGTCAATTTATATATACACACAAACATGGTGTCAGAAGCGACTGGACCCGACCACAGTTTAGCTGGACAGCGCTGTGCTTCACTGTGGGGCCAGTGAAAGAAGGAGAAGAGGGACAGACGGACAGAAAGCAAAGACGAGCAAAACGGCAGTTAGCAACCAGGTTGGCTACCGATAGCAACCACCATGACAACGAATATACCGCCACCGGAGGAGATGAAGATCAGCGGCGACTTCGCAAGCAATTGGGACAATTTCAGAGCGGAATTTGAAGACTATTTACTGCCAACAGGATTATCAGAGAAATAGCAACCAGTACAAGCAGCAACCCTACGGAGAGTAATGGGTAATGAATGTCGTCACATATACAAGCATAACTTGGGACTCACGGCAGACCAAGGGAAGGATGTAAAAGTTATTCTTGATGCTTTGGAGGAGTACTTCAAACCAGCTAGAAACGTCATATTCGAGAGATTTGTTTTTGGAAACTGCAAGCAAGATGAAGGGGAGCCGATTGATGTGTTCGTAACAAAACTGAGGGAGAAAGCTGCTTCATGTGAGTATGGACAACTCAAAGAGGACTTGATCAGAGACAGACTGGTGCTGGGTGTGAGTGATGAAAGTGTGCGCCGCCGGCTGCTCAGACAGAAAGATCTCACACTTGCATCGGCCATAGATATATGCAGAATAGCAGAGATGACAGACACGAGGATACAAGCAATCACGCAGGACAGGCCTCCAGAGACAGTGCATAGAATGGATGGCCCACGGCCACGTCCCTTGCCCAGGCAGGAGCCTGTATAAGAAATGTTCATAGTATTCATGACAAAGCCATTGTCTGGACGGACAGAATTCGAAATCAGACCCCAGACACAAGACAGCTACGTGCAGATTCTGCGGCAACACGCACAAGCGTGGGTGTGATTTTTGCCCAGCCTTTGGGAAGAATTGCAGGAGCTGTGGGACTGCAAATCATTTTGCTAAAGTTCGCTAAAGTTAACCAGGCAGCACCTTGTGCAGACATACGCAGATGTTTTCAACGATCCAGTTGAGTCACTCCCAGGGGATGTTCATTTTGAGCTAGATATTAATGTACCCCTAGTGCAGGCTTCCCCACGCAATGTCCCGTTGGCCTTCAGGGAGGCAGTCAAGGCCCAGTTAGATAGATATGAGGCAGATGGCCACCTGACGTCAGTGTCAGAGCCTACTGAGTGGATTAGCAACATGGTGATTGTCAGGCAGGCAGAAAAGTTGAGAATTTGCATAGACCCCAAGTCATTAAATCAGGCTCTTAAGAGGTCCCACTACATAATGCCAACACTTGAAGATGTGTTGCACAAGCTGCCCAGGGCCCACATCTTTATACTAGTAGATGCAAGAGATGCCTTTCTACAGTGCAGATTAGACAAAGAGAGCAGTTACACCAACACATTCTGGACGCCCTGGGGGCAGGAAGCGATGGTTAAAGCTGCCGTTTGGAGTGTCTGTGGCCCCAGAGATTTACCAGCGAAAGCATCATGAGCTACTGGCAGGGTAAGATGGGGTGGAACCTACAGCGGATGGTATTGATTGTGGGGTGTAGGGGGACAGATGAAATAGCCACACCGGACCATGATACAAAGGTGTTAGCGCTCATGCAAAGATGCAGGGAGCTAAAGCTGAGACTGAGTTTAAACAAACTGCAGTTCAGGGTCAGAGAGGTCAAGTTTCACGGACACGTCCTGTCAGCGGAGGGACTTAGAGCATACCCGGAGAAAATCAGAGTGGTCCAGGACATGCCACACCCTGAGGACGCCAAGGCCGTGCAGCGATTCATTGGGTTTGTGACCTACCTCGCAAGGTTCATGCCATGCCTCTCTGAGGTGTGTGAGCCACTATGGAGATTGTTGGACAAGGATGTCCCATGGCATTGGCTGCCTAGACAAGACGCAGCAGTCGAGGAGATTAAGCGACTTGTCACGTCGGCCCCGATCCTGCGATACTACGATGTGACCAAGCCAGTCACCATACAGAGTGACACGAGTCAGAAGGGACTTGGCTGTTGCCTAATGCAGGAGAATCAGCCGGTAAGCTTTGCTTCGCGGGCACTTACTCAGACGGAGCGGAACTATGCGCAAATCGAAAAGGAATGTCTGAGCATAGTGTTCGCATGTCAGCGATTTTATTACTATTTGTATGGGCGGGAGGAGATCACAGCGGAAACCGACCACAAGCCACTCATCTCCAGTTTCACCAAGCCACTCCTCTCAGCGCCCAAACAACTCCAGAGCATGCTGCTCACACTATAGGGCTACAATCTGAAGGTGGTGTACAAGCCAGGGCCCGACATGCACATTAGTGACACCTTGAGTAGGGCCACGGCTCCACCGCAGGGGCCTGGCACGAGATATACAAAACAAACTGTTTGCTGCACGCAGAGAGCACAAAGTTGACGCTGAACAGATAAATCAGGCTGAGCATCTGAACGTCACCAACCAGCGGCTGAGACAGATAAAACTGCATACAGTGGGTGATGGGAGTCTTCAGCTGTTGCAAGAGGTAGCGCTCCGGGGTTGGCCAGATCGCCGGGAGGACACTCCCTTGGCAATCAGAGAATACTGGTCAATCAGGGATGAGATCAGCGCACAAGATGGAGTGCTTTTCAAAAGTCAGCGAGTCATAGTGCCCAAATCATCCATCATCATGAAGTGCTTTGAGCGGCTGGTCATGGAGCACATCAAGTCCGTTCTCCCCCCCACCATTGACCCTTTCCAGTTTGCGTATCGTGCCAAGCGGTCCTCTGAGGATGCAATCTGCTGTGCCCTCCACTCGGCCCTCACCCACCTGGAGAGAAAGGACTCATATGTGAGGTTGCTGTTTGTGGACTTCAGCTCTGCCTTCAACACCATTGTGCCGCAGCGACTCATCTGCAAACTCGACGAGCTGGGCCTCAGTACCTCCCTCTGCAACTGGATACTGGACTTCCTCTGTCAGAGGCCTCAGGTGGTGCGTGTTGGCGACAAAATCTCCGCCAGCATCACGCTGAGCACGGGGGCCCCCCAGGGCTGCGTGCTCAGTCCATTGCTCTTCACCCTGCTGACGCATGACTGCACTGCGACCTACAGCGACAACCGCATCGTGAAGTTTGCTGACGACACGACTCTGGTGGGTCTCATCACGAATGGCGACGAGACTCGGTACAGGTCGGAAGTTCACCTGCTGACCACGTGGTGCAGGGACAACACTTCCGGAAGGGTCACACAACACACCTGCCGCTGATCATTGACGGTGCTGTGGTGGAGAGGGTGAGCTGCACCAAGTTCCTGGGGGTGCACATCAGTGAGGACCTCTCCTGGTCCGCAAACACCTCGTCACTGGCAAAGAAAGCTCAGCGCCGCCTGTACTTCCTGCGGAAGCTTAGGCGTGCATGTGCTCCTCAGGCAGTCCTGTCTACATTCTACCGTGGGACCATTGAGAGCGTCCTCACCAGTTGCATCGCTGTGTGGGGTGGTAACTGCACTGAACAGAACTTGAAGGCCCTGCAGCGCATAGTGAATACGGCTGGTAAGATTATTGGTGCTTCGCTCCCCTCCCTGAAAGACATTTACACCTCCCATCTCACCCGCAAGGCAACCTCGATTGCCAGAGATGTGAGTCACCCGGCTCTGGGAAGAGGTACAGGAGCCTGCGCTCCCGCACCACCAGACTCGCCAACAGCTTCTTTCTCCAGGCTGTTAGGGCCCTGAACTCGCTACCCCCTTCTGCGTAGCGTGCGGCACTGTTGCGCTATTTTCGGGAATGTCTGCTGTACACGCACTTGCTCCTTTTTTTTTCTGCTCCTCTTATTTATTTATTTATTTATTTATTGTTGTGTTATTTATTCATTATTTATTCAGCACGCTTTTGTTATACTTGTTTACTTGTTTGTCTGTTGTGAGCCATGTCTTGTCACCGTGGGATAGGGGGGAACGAAATTTCGGTTTCTTTGTGTGTCTTTGGCATGTGGAGAAATTGACAATAAAGCTGACTTTGACTTTGACTTTGATCATTGCGTGCTGAAATGTTGAAACGCATCCATGCCAGCCATGTAGGAGGAGATGCTTGTTACAGACAGGCCAGAGACACGCTATACCGGCCCAACATGCACGGTGAGATTAAGGACTATGTGAGCCAGTGCTCAGCCTGCAAGGAATATGCACACGGACAGCAGCGGGAGACGATGATGTCACATGCACTCTCTACACGACCAAGGCAGAATCTCAGCATGGATCTGTTCACACAAGCTGGCAAGGACTTTCTGATCATGGTTGATCATTATTCGGATTTCTGGGAAATAGAGTTGCTCCCAGTTGCAGTTGCTGTCAGCTGAGACCACAGTGCTGAGGTGCAAGGCCCAGTTTGCACGGCACGGTCAGCCTGACCGGGTAATTACAGACTGTGGTGCCCAGTTCGACTGCGAAACATTCAGGAGGTTTGCAAGAGACTGGGACTTTGACCATGTCAAATCCTCTCCCAGGTATCCAAAATTGAATGGGAAGGCTGAGTCAGCCGTGAAGATAGTCAAGAGCCTGTACAAGAGGGCAGCAAGGGCAGGGACTGACCCTTGGCTGGCCATCTTGCAGTGGAGAAATACACCTACGGAAGGCATGCTGAGCAGCCCTGCGCAGAGACTGATGTCTAGCAGACTGAGAACGCCACTCCCGGTTGGTGACACACTCTTGGAGCCGAGTGTGGTGGCGGGGGTCCCAGACAGGCTGCGAGTGAAACACCAGACAGCCAAACTCTGGTATGACAAATCAGCCAGAGATCTGCCTGAATTGTGTATTGAACAGGACATAAGGATGAAGCCCCTGCCTGGGGACAGGACGGGCAGGCGATGAAGAGGAGTGTACTTACAGCTGGTGGGCCCCAGGTCATACCTGGTGGACGTCGAAGGGACACTGTACCGCCATAAAAGGATGGATCTGTGACCTGCGGAGAGTAACACTGCCATGCCTGGGCAACATGGAGTGCAGCACAACAGCCCACCAGCTGACCAACCCGCGGATCCACCTGACAATGCGATTGACACTAATGTTGACACTGCCACAGTCGCCCAGGAGATCACACTGCAGGGGCGGAGTGACGTCCACCAGCCTCAGAATGAATCGCCACTACATACACCTGTGCCAGGGCGCAGGACGGCCAGTGGTAGGCTTGTAAGAGTGCCGAGCAGACTGGACTTATGAGCTGTGTAGGTACTGTGGGGACCTCGAGTTCAATAGGGTTGTTGACGGAAACAAATGCATAAAAAAAAAAAAAAAAAAAACAAAACATGTTGTACACTGTTCTTTGAAATGTGGGTTAGGAGTTGTTTAAGTGTTCGCTGATACGTAAAGAAAAGAGGGGGAGACAGATTGTTGGAATTTTAATTTGATCTGCATGTACAAGTTACCATCTATAAAAGGGGAGTTGTTAGAGATGTTATGCTGTGTTGTGTGACGTCATGACGCACGGGCGGCAGTTGAATACAGACGCAGATTTGAACACCAGCTGTCGTCCTCGGTTTCATTCTTATCATTACATATATACACACAAACATACTCCGCCTGTCATATACGCACGACCACACCCCTCCAATCTGGCCAGATCACGCACACCTGCTGCTGGTTAGAGGACAGGGCTATATAAACCAGGGTTTTCCAACCCCCGGTCCGCGGACAGGTACCGGTCCGTGGGTCACTTGGTACCAGGCTGCCAAGCCACACAGAAAAAATAAATAAATAATTTATCGACGATCAATTAATTCAGGTCAAGACGCTCGTCCCGGTCATGTGACGTTTCCCCAGTCTAGCCCGCAAAGCTAGCAAAAATGAGTAAACATTTATTTTGAAAAATATAAAAACATTTGTGATTCTCTCCCAATTACATCCGTCGGTTCAGGTCAAGACGCTCGTCTCAGTCGCGTGACATGCCACTTCAGTTGAGCCCGCGAAGCAAGCAAATATGAACAAGAAACAGAGATGTTTGGAAAGCTTCTTCGGAAAGGGAAAAAAGCCCAATGAGGAGACGGAAGAAGAAAAGGCTACGATTTCTAAGAAAAGGAAAGCTGCATTTAAAAGAAAATTTCTGGAGTCCTACTTAAAATGTGGATTTATCGCCACAGGTGACTCTGACGCGCCAAGCCCACTCTGCATAATATGTGGCGACAGGCTAGCTAACAAGGCAATGAAGCCTTCAAAACTGCTTCAGCACATGGAGACCAAGCATCCTGTGTTAAAAGACAAACCTTAACCACTTCGGGTGTTATTGTCTCCGATTACGCCTGGATGGGGCCGGCTTGTTTCTGAGAAATGAGCTCAGTGCTCCCACTAATTTAACGTAATGGTGAGTTTTATTTTTATGTCGTTTATACTTGTTTTTATGCCAGTCATATAATTTTATTTCATCGTATTTATATATTTATTATACATGTATTATTTATTTATATAAATGTATTATTTATTTATATAAAGGCCTTTCCGCGAAAATATTTCTGATACGTAACCGGTCCGTGGCGCAAAAAAGGTTGGGGACCACTGATTTATATTATATACACACGCCATTTCGACCACGTCACTGTTCGGCTCTCAGCGGAGGCTTCGTGGCCGATTGTCTACCGTCGATCATCGGACTCATAAAGTATGGCTGCGGATCAAGAGGTTTGTACGGCTTCGTTCACCAACTGCACCCTTCTCTTAGAGAGGTTGTCCCTGCTAGACGGACGTGTCTGCCAGCTAGAGCAGAATAGTGCGATAACAGTAGATGTGGCGGACACAGACGCGGACTGTAGTCAGCCCGCTAGCCCAGTTAGCATTAGCCCCAAACAGCTTGCTAATGATGAGCCAGGTAAGACGCATGGTCGTCCAAAGTCATTTCGGTCTACCGGCCCTCGCACTTTGGTCATAGGTGACTCCATTACCTAAAATATTACGCTTAAAAATCCAGCCATGGTAATGTGTATTCCTGGGGGCAGAGCACTGACATAGAAGCTAACCTTCGGGAGCTGACGCACAATAGGCCTAGTCAACAGCATAGTTCCAACAACACTAGCTACTCGGACATAGCGATACACGTTGGCACCAATGATGTTAAGATGGGACAATCACAGATCACAAAGAAAAACATAGCGAGGACTTGTGATCTCGCCAGAAAGAGTCAGCATCGAGTATTTGTCTCTGGCCCCCTGCCTGGGAGAGGCACTGATGAGAGGTTTAGTAGATTAGTCTCCCTTAATCGATGGATGGCTGGGTTCTGTAAAAAGCAGGGACTGTATTTTATATATAACTGGTCCTCCTTCTGGGGCCGCCCCGACCTGCTGAGGAGGGACGGCCTTCATCCTAACCGTGAAGGCGCCTTCACTCTTTCTAGGAATATAGATTACTGTTTGAGCCACTCATGACAGGTCACTTTAGAGCAGGCCGGGGCACAGGTGATTAGACCACCTCTTAGGATGGGTTTGGAGTCTGTTAAGTTATAGTTAACTAGCGCTAGGCTAGACGTCCAGCATGCACATAGCTCCTTGTGTAGACTAGAGCGTCACAGTTTGAATAGTGATACAGTACACGTGAACACACTTTCTACTGGGGTAGTCGACAAATCCAATCACTCCACCCCGACCGGTATCGCTGATGAAACGGTGCCTGTTTCAGATCATTTTACATGTGTAACAAATATTTACTATCAAATTCTCACGGTCGTATTTGTCCCACTGCGCTAATAAACATTTGAGAGGTGATGTCAGGCCTAGAGAACACAATCTTACTTGCATTTCGTTTAAAAATCCTTCGATAAATACGAACCCTGATCGACCGATTACACCTAAACCCGGTTTTATGAATATTAGATCGCTTCAAACGAAAGCAGTTCTCGTTAATGACCTCATCAAGGAACATAATCTAAACGGTTTTGGTCTTTGCGAGACATGGTTAAAACCTAATGAACTGCTGCCGCTTAATGAGGCCTCGCCTCCAAATTTTGTGAGCTCGCATGTGGCGCGTCCTCGAAAAAAGGGTGGGGGTGTCACCCTCATCTCAAATTCCAAGCTTAGATTTAGGCCTCGTCCGATTAACGTATTTAAAACATTTGATGTTCTCACTGTCCGATCCACCGCTTTGCCGTCATTTTATCTTGCTGTTATTTACCGTCCATCCGGGGCTTACTCTGGCTTCCTGGATGAATTTTCAGAATTCGTGGCTGATCTAGTGACAAATACGGATAATATAATAATCATGGGCGATTTCAATATCCACATGAATTTACCATCAGAGCCACTTACTTTGGCGTTTCAGACTTTAACTGATACGTTTGGTTTTACGCAAGGCGTACAGGCAGCAACGCATAAGAATGGAAATACCTTAGATCTGGTATTATCCCGAGGACTTGCAACCTCAAATATAACAGTACTGCCATACCCTACTGTTTTGTCTGATCATTACTTAATACAATTTGAAATTTTAGTTCTTTGTCAAATACGAGAGCAATCGGAATTATAGCAGCTGTAATATTAACTCCATGACTGCAACTGCGCTATCTGAGTTACTGTCGCCGGCAACTGCCATATTTCCCGCATATATCGGCTCTATTGATAATCTTATATAATCGTACATTGTTAAATGCCATCGAATCTGTGGCATTGCTACGTCTGAAAATTCGCCGTAGATTGCCTACTCCGTGGTTCACAGATGAAACACGTACGCTTAAGCAATTATGTAGAAAGCATGAGCGCAGATGGCGTTTAACCAAACTTGAGGTTTTCCATCAGGCATGGCACGACAGCCTCCTGAAATATAAAGATGCGCTTATCTTAGCAAAAACTTGTTATTTCTCGCAAGTCATTAATCTCAATAAAAACAATGCTATACAGTGGCAAAGCTAACACTACGCCAGCCGACTCCCGATAGCTCCTTCCACTCAGCTGACGAGTTCATGACATTTTTTGCTCGAAAGATTGAATCCATTAGGGATGAGATCAAGAATACCATTCCAATCGCTCAGTCGAGACCGCCGATTACCGGCGCTGATGATCATGCAATAACCCTCTCAAATTTTAAAAAGCGTGTCCCTTGAAAGGCTTACACAATTGGTTAGTGCGGCTAAACAAACAACATGTTTACTCGACCCGCTTCCAGCCAAACTACTTAAAGAATTATTTCAAATTTTAGGACCGTCCGTCTTAAATATATTTAATCTGTCTGTCTCCTCTGGGATAGTGCCAACAGCCTTTAAAACCGCTATCATTAAACCATTACTTAAGCCAGTGTGCTGGTGTGCCGTGAGAGATGTTCAGCTGTGCCGTGGGAAATTGTCCAACATTAAATACCGAGCGCATTGTAAACAGGATCACCAAACCACAGGTCAGTTAGCGCAAGGCCTGGTCAGCCACTTGCTAATCGTGTATGCGTGGCAAATCGGAGAATCTTGAGATTTCATGTTGTGGCATCGGCACATACTCAGTTTATGTGTGTGTTGCTGTTAGTGTTGGCTCGTGAGTGAACAATTCGTTCAAAAGAACGATTTATCAGAACGTGGGGGTGAGGGCGGGTGTGGCACTTTTCACTTTCACTTAAGCTTTTTCCCTATTGAAGTGGCCTGTGATTAGGTACACCTCATGGACACTACAATAGGTACACTACACGAGGTAAAAAAAAGAAAAAAGAATGAATAAATAAGAAACAGTACTGAACGATTCGGTAAACGATTCTTTTGAACAAATATTTTGAGTGAACCGATTCTAAAGATTCAGTTCACTTAAGAACTGGAATGCACATCACTAGTACAAAACAGTGCAGACGACCGCGGGCTTCCAGGCACAAATACAATTTAAAGCAGTGTTTCCCAACCTTTTTTCATTCACGCCACACCTTTTCATTGGAAAAAATCTCGAGGCACACCACCAACAAAAATCTGTTAAATGTTACACCAGCTTCTATATTGAAATCAGTTATATTACAACAAAAGACATAAAGTTCTATTCCTATATATGTATGAAGAGTCAAATAATTGAATAAAATTACTATATTCTTTAAATTGTATTTCTTTTGTAAATGAAAGTGACAGTTTTTGAAAAAAGGTTTTAGACAGTGTAAGGAATAAACTATTGAAAGTGGTTGTGGTCAAAATTCAAAAGAATCAATATGGCTTTGTTTACTGTTTTAGACTAGCTCTATAAAATATTGCGACATTAAGAACAAAGTCACTTTTAAAGACGCTCTGCTGTTCTGACAGCGGCTGAGTGGCTATCACAGTCGAGGTGTCTCGACTTGATTGTGTATTTTACGTTGGTGAAAAATGAACAATCCAGGTTCTCCCGTTGAACTACATGCTCTGATTTCCATCGGACCGAACACGCACCACAGCCGTCATAGTGTCACTGTTAGTAAAAGCACACAGCAACTAGTGATGTGCATTCCAGTTCTTTTAAGTGAACTGAATGTTTAGAATCAGTTCATTCAAAAAATTCGTTCAAACGAATCGTTCAACAAATCCCCCCCCCCCCCCCCCCCCCACACACACACACACACACACACTGAACAGGAAGTTGCGTCACTGACTCGTCTCGTTCGTGGACGGGAAATTACGCCACTGACTCGTAAATCCCTCCTCCATCTATCGCTCGCTGCTGATTAGTCATTCGCGAAGATTCACGAGTGAGTGACAGACAGCATTGCTGCTATACCAGCCAACACACGTTATGCCGACATTGATGTTTTAATTTTGTATTTGTTGGGTTATAGTTGATGGTGTTATTAATATTTTTTTACCTCGTGTAGTGTACCTATTGTAGTGTCCATGAGGTGTACCTAATCACAGGCCACTTCAATAGGGAAAAAGCTTAAGTGAAAGTGAAAAGTGCCACACCCGCCCTCACCCCCACGTTCTGATTGGCTGTTTGATCTGTGACGTCATTCAGACACTCTATTAAAGTACACCGCCATTTTCAGGTGTACCTAATCACAGGCCACTTCATTAGGGAAAAATCATGGTCAAAGCTTAAGTGAAAGTGAAAAGTGCCACATCCGCCCTCACCCCCACTTTCTGATTGGCTGTTTGATCTGGATTACCCAAAGAGAAGCATAATCTCCCCGTTGTTGCATAACGGTGCATCCCTTCATGCAATAAAGTTAGTCGTTAGCTTGGAGAAAACGTGCGTAAAAGAAGTGGTGTTTCAGTGAGTGGTTCTTTCTTTCCTTGGCAAATCGTAAATCTACATTCTGGCTTACATAGTTCACGCCAAGAGACGCAACACGTTCACTGACTGATCCGTTGATGCACCGGAAGGCAGTTCACCCATTGACTCGTTCACGAACGGGAAATTCAGGATTCGTTCCCTCACTGATCCGTTCTCGCGATGAACTGGAAATGCAAATCACTCACTCACTGACTCGTTCACTCACAGATCCGTTCAGTTGGTGAACGGGAAATGCAATTCACGACTCGTTCGTGAACGGGAAGTTACGTCATTTTCTTCTTCGTTTTGATTTACGGCGAGGTGGCCCAGCTTCAATGCGCAATACCGGCACCTACTTGTTGAAGTCATATGAACTGAAAAAAGAACGAATCACTTTAGGAAGTGATTCGTTCATTCTCGTTCACTGGAAAAAATAAATCGTTCTTTTGAACGAATTGTTCACTCACGAGCCAACACTAACAGCATCACACACATAAACTGAGTATGTGCCGATGCCACAACATGAAATCTCAAGATTCTCCGATTTGCCACGCATGCACGATTAGCAAGTGGCTGACCAGGCCTTGCGCTAACTGACCTGTGGTTTGGCGATCCTGTTTACAATGCGCTCGGTATTTAATGTTGGACAATTTCCCACGGCACAGCTGAACATCTCTCACGGTTGGGAAACACTGATTTAAAGAATATTTAGTAATTTTACTCAATTATTTGACTCTCCATACATATATAGGAATAGAACTTTATGTCTTTTGTTGTAATATAACTGATTTCAATATAGAAGCTGGTGTAACATTTAACAGATTTTTGTTGGTGGTGTGCCTCGAGATTTTTTCCAATGAAAAGGTGTGCCGTGAATGAAAAAAGGTTGGGAAACACTGACTTAAGCGACCAAATCTTGACCTGGACTGTCTCAGTAATTATAGGCCAGTTTCAAACCTACCATTCATAGCAAAACTTCTTGAAAAAGTAGGAGCGCAGCAGCTTACTGATTACATGGTCGCCAATAATCGATATGAATCTTTTCAGTCTGGTGTACTAATCATTCCACTGAGACAGCACTTGCTAAAGTGACTAATGATCTCCTCATAGCTATGGATTCAAACACTTCATCGGTATTGTTACTACTCGATCTTAGTGCTGCCTTCGACACTGTAGACTTCTATATTTTATGAGAGCGTCTTAAAAGTAGTGTTGGTATTTCAGGGTCAGCACTAGGCTGGTTCTATTCCTATCTATCAGACAGGATGCACCGAGTGGTCCCTGGTGTCCCACAGGGATCGGTACTCGGACCATTTCTATTTAATACTTATATAATTCCGCTTGGGGACATAATACGTAAATATAATATTAGTTTTCAATGTTACGCGGATGACACCCAATTATATATGCTGTTATCGATGACAGATCCGCGGGACTGTTGTAATCTTGAGGCGTGCCTTGCGGAGATCAAGCAATGGATGTCTCTCAACTTCCTTCGTCTTAACCCAGATAAAACTGAGATGTTGATAATTGGTCCAACTCGTTATCAACACTTATTTAAGGAAGCCACTATAACTATAGATAACCGTACTATCATTCAGAGCGATACTGTAACTAATCTTGGGGTAATATTTGACCAAACGCTCTCCTTTCAAAAGCATATTAAGAATATAACCAGAATTGCGTTTTTTCACCTTCATAATATTGCTAAGATTCGTCCGATCCTCTCGACCGGTGATGCGGAAACTATTATACATGCGTTCATCACGTCGCGCCTGGACTACTGTAATGCATTATTCGCTGGTCTTCCTAAGTCCAGCATCAAAAGTCTACAGTTAGTACAAAATGCTGCTGCAAGGCTGCTCTCACGGACAAGAAAATTTGATGACATTACCCAATATTAGCCAACTTACATTGGCTCCCGGTCCATTTAAGATGTCAAGACTTCAAGGTTCTTCTATTAACCTATAAATCACTGCATGGCTTAGCGCCTTCATATCTCGTCGACCTAGTTGTTCCTTATGTTTCATCTCGTAACATTCGTTCGCAAAACGCTAGTCTTTTAGTGACACCGAGGGCCAAGAAAATGTCTGCAGGGTCTAGAGCATTTTCTATTCGGGCTCCAGAGCTTTGGAATGCCCTACCAATGGATATTAGAACTGCTGTCAGGCAGGGGACAAGACGGAGGACTCGGATGCAGAGTCGTTTCTTTCTGGGATTTATTCCAGCAAGCACACTGAGCAAAAGTACAAATCAAATCGCCTCTTGCGAGGGAAAACACGTGGCAAAAAGTACAAACAAAAGGTGTCGCACTGAGGCGAGTCAAAAGGCTAAAAGTACAAATCAAAACCCCTCTTACGAGGGAAAACACGGAGCAAAAAGTACCAACTAAAGGAGTCGCACTGGGGCGAGACAAAAAGGCGATGGAGACCAAGGCACAAACAAAAGCGTCGCTCGGTGGCGAGACAAAAAGGAGGGTTCTTACAGAGAGTTCGGACATCAAGGGATCGCTGGTGGTCGGGACGAGGCAAGACACACTGGCACAAGACAAGGGGAAGACACGGACTAAATACACACAAAAGGGCGGGGACACAGGTGATGACAATTAGTGTCGATTACGCAGGTGCACACAATCGGGATCAGGGAAGACAAGACAACCAAACACCGAGGAAGGAAACACGAACTGAAACGGAAGGGATGACAAAATAAAACCGGAAGTAAAGTTACGACAATTGACGAGACAAAAAACTGAAAAAATAAACGCGACCGCATGACAGAACCCCCCCCCTAGGGCCGGATCCCAGACGGCCCAGGAGCCCCAGGGTGAGCCGCATAAAAGTCATCAAACAGTCCCGGGTCCAAAATATAACTAGGCGGCACCCATTGCCGCTCCTCCGGCCCATAACCCTCCCAGTCCACCAGGTACTGCCAGCCCCGGCCTCTTCTGCGCACATCCAATAGTTGTTTTACGGTGTAGACCGTCCCACCTCCCACAGTCCGCGGAGGCGGAGGCGGCGCAGGATCCGGCACCAACGGACTGTCCACCACCGGCTTGACCTTCCCGACGTGAAAGGTGGGGTGGACTGCAAGGGACCTGGGCAAGCGGAGACGCACCGCGGCCGGGTGCACGACCTTGGCGATGGGGAACGGACCCACGAAGCGAGGCGCCAGTTTCCTGGAGTCCCCCCGGTGGGGAAGATCCTTGGCGGACAGCCAGACACGTTGACCTCGCTGGTACACGGGCGCCAGACGTCTCCTCCGGTCCGCCATCCGCTTGACCCGGTCCCCCTGTCGGACCAGCGTGGCCCGAGCCGCCGCCCAGACGCGATGACAGCGGCGCACCAAGGCGTTGGCCGAAGTCACCGTCACCTCCGGCTCACTGTCAGGGAAGACTGGGGGCTGGTAGCCATACACACATTTGAATGGGGACATACCTGTGGCCGTGGTGGGCAGGGAGTTGTGGGCATACTCCACCCAGGAGAGGTTCTTGCTCCATGAGGCGGGGTTCTGGGAGACCAGGCAGCGGAGACTTGTCTCCAACTGCTGGTTGACCCGTTCCGTCTGCCCGTTCGCCTCCGGATGATAACCTGACGTGAGACTCACGGTTGCCCCTATGAGCCTGCAAAACTCCCTCCAAAACCTGGATACGAATTGGGGCCCCCTATCGGAGACAATGTCTTTCGGGAACCCATGAACCCGGAATATGTGGTCCATCATTACTATGGCTGTTCGTCTAGCGGACGGGAGCTTGGGCAAGGCGATAAAGTGAGCCATCTTTGAGAATCTGTCTACTACTGTGAGTATGGTGGTCCGCCCATGCGAGACCGGAAGTCCGGTGACGAAATCCATGGATATCTCTGCCCATGGACGCGAAGGAATGGGTAGGGGATGCAGCAACCCCATACGGGCGCCGTGGGAGTTCTTGTTCCGGGCGCAGACGGGACAGGCTGCCACGTATTCTTTGATGTCAGCCCTCATGGAGGGCCACCAGAATCGCTGCTGGATGACAAACAGGGTTCTGCGCATGCCTGGATGACAAGAGAGTCTGGATGTGTGAGCCCAATGGATGACTTGGGATCGGAATTGATCTGGGACAAAAAGTCTGTTTTCCGGGCAGCCACTAGGGGGTGGCTTGTTTCCATTGGCCCGCTGTACCCGGCCTTCGATTGGCCAGGTCACTGCTCTCACCAGGCAATGAGGAGGCAGGATGGATTCGGGTTTCTTGAGTTCTGGGTCTGAGTTGTAAACACGGGAGAGGGCGTCAGGCTTGGTGTTTTTGGATCCCGGTCTGTAAGATAGAGAAAAGTTAAAGCGATTGAAAAAAAGTGACCAGCGGGCTTGGCGGGAATTCAATCTTTTCGCTGACTTGATGTATTCAAGATTTTTATGGTCTGTCCAAACCAAAAAAGGCTGCTGTGCACCCTCCAGCCAATGTCTCCATTCTTCCAGTGCCAGTTTAGCTGCCAACAGTTCGCGATCCCCCACATCATAATTTTGTTCGGCGGGCGTCAGCCGTCGAGACAGGAACGCGCACGGGTGTAGTTTGTTGTCGCTCTTGGCTCTCTGTGATAGGATGGCCCCGACTCCTTGATTGGAGGCGTCCACCTCCACCACAAACTGTCGCGACGGATCAGGAAGCGTAAGGATGGGAGCGGTGCTGAAACGGTTCTTTAGCTCCTGGAAGGCCGCCTCCGCCTCTGCTGACCAGCGGAAGGGGACCTTAGGAGACGTGAGTGCGTGCAAGGGAGCCGCCGTGGCACTGAAGCCCTTGATGAACCGCCGATAAAAATTGGCAAAGCCCAGGAATTGCTGCACCTTTCTGCGTGAGTCGGGGGTAGGCCATTCCTTAACCGCGCTGACTTTCGCCGGGTCCATCTCAACCTTGCCCGGGGCCACGATGAAGCCGAGAAAAGATACGGTGTCCTTGTGGAATTCACTTTTCTCGGCCTTTACGTATAGTTTGTGTGCAAGAAGACGTCGCAGCACCGTCTCGACGTGAATCCTATGGGTCCTCAGATCTGGGGAATAAATCAAAATATCGTCCAAATATACATATACAAAACGGTCCAAACAGTCTCTCAAAACATCATTGATCATGGCCTGAAACACAGCGGGAGCATTGGTGAGACCAAATGGCATGACTAAGTATTCGAAGTGTCCTCGATGGGTGTTGAACCCGGTCTTCCATTCGTCCCCTTCTCGGATGCGCACTAGATGGTATGCGTTGCGCAAATCTAACTTTGTAAACACCCGGGCTTGCTGTAGTTGGTCGAACACGGTCGACATCAGTGGGAGCGGATACCGGTTCTTGATTGTGATCTGATTGAGAGGACTATAATCAATACAGGGGCGTAGGGTGCCGTCCTTTTTGTCCACAAAAAAGAACCCCGCCCCCGCAGGCGACGATGATGGTCGAATCAGTCCTGCTTGCAGGGAGGAGTCTATATATTCGTTCATGGCTTGCTTTTCAGGGCCCGAAAGAGAATAAAGCCTCCCCTTAGGTATAGTTGAACCCGGCAGGAGTTCAATGGCGCAATTATACGGACGGTGGGGAGGTAGGGAGGTAGCCTTGGCCTTGCTGAATACCTCGGCCCATGGGTGGTAACACGCAGGGACCCCGGTTAAGTCGGGGGTTTGCGCGTCTCGAGCAGGAGGCACAGCGCGCGGGTTAGACCTGACACAGGAATCATGACAGTCGGGACCCCATCCCGTTATTTCCCCTGATCCCCAGTCTATGACGGGGTTGTGGCGTTGAAGCCATGGATACCCGAGAATGAGAGGGTTCATTGGAGAGGTCACGACATGTAGCCTTATATTCTCCTGGTGGGGACCTATCGACAACGAGACTGGTTCTGTTATGTGAGTTATTTCAAAAAGTGCCTGTCCATTGAGTGCCTTAGCTTTCACGGGGGTGTTCATCAGCTCAGTCTTTAACCCCCACCGGCGAGCAAATGCCCAGTCTATCAGGCTTTCATCTGCTCCTGAGTCTATTAGTACTTCGAGTTCTATTTCTCTTCCCAACTGTGTAATCCTGCCCTTGGGAAGCACTCGCTCCGGGGACGGAGCCGCAGAGAAGGCGCTCACCTTCAGGGTCCTCCTTACTGGACAGGAGAGAAGGAGATGTCCGAGCTCACCGCAGTAGTAGCATCTTCCCTCTCGGCGTCGCCGTAACTTCTCCTCCTCGGTCAACTTAGCTCTGCCCAACTGCCTCGGTTCTGGCTCCTGGCGCTGCCGATCCCCGTCCAGCCTGGAGTGGTGAACGTCAGGGCCGGCTACTGGGACGAAGGCGGGGGTGGTCCTGCTTCGGTGCTTCCTCCACTCTTGCAGCCGGTTGCCAATGCGGATAGCCAGAGCGATGAGGGCGTCGAGGTCGGTGGGAAGGTCTAAGGGGATTAGCTGATCCTGTATGGACCCAGAGAGGCCCCGGAGGAAGACGTCATATAGTGCCGTCGCGTTCCAACCGCACTCCGCGGCCAGCGTGCGGAACCGGATGGCGTAGTCCCCGACGGTGTCTTGTCCCTGGACTATCTGACAGAGTTGGCGAGTCTTTTCTCGGTCAGCGGAGATTGGATCGAACACCGTTCGCAGAGCCTTGATGAAAGCGGGGAGAGAGTGACAGGAGACGGAATCCCTGGCCCATTCCGCGGTGGCCCACGTGCGGGCCCTTCCCGTCAGGTATGAAACCATGTAGGCCACCTTGGAGCGCTCGGTGGGGAAATCTGCTGGGGCCCTCTCAAAATGCATCCCGCATTCTGTAATAAATGCCCGGCTAAGGCCGGGTTCACCGGAGTAATGCTCTGGAGGAGCCAGTCTGGCACCGCCGGTCATGGGAGCTATGGCAAGGGGAGTAACTGAGGAAGCAGCGGGTGTACTGGAAGTCGCTGCTGGTCCCGCGTTCAAGAGCGAGAGCACGTCCTGCATTTGCTGACCCAGCTGTGCTACTTGGGTGGCGACCGCCCCTCTGAATTCTTCTTGGCACTTAGCGATTCCTCGGATTTCTTTCCCCAAGTCGCCCACTTGCTTCTGGTGCTGGGCGAGCTGTGATGCCTGGGAACGCACTACGGCGCACAGGTGCTCCGACTCTGCCGAGTCCATGACTGGCCAGTGTGTACTGTCAGGCAGGGGACAAGACGGAGGACTCGGATGCAGAGTCGTTTCTTTCTGGGATTTATTCCAGCAAGCACACTGAGCAAAAGTACAAATCAAATCGCCTCTTGCGAGGGAAAACACGCGGCAAAAAGTACAAACAAAAGGTGTCGCACTGAGGCGAGTCAAAAGGCTAAAAGTACAAATCAAAACGCCTCTTACGAGGGAAAACACGGAGCAAAAAGTACCAACTAAAGGAGTCGCACTGGGGCGAGACAAAAAGGCGATGGAGACCAAGGCACAAACAAAAGCGTCGCTCGGTGGCGAGACAAAAAGGAGGGTTCTTACAGAGAGTTCGGACATCAAGGGATCGCTGGTGGTCGGGACGAGGCAAGACACACTGGCACAAGACAAGGGGAAGACACGGACTAAATACACACAAAAGGGCGGGGACACAGGTGATGACAATTAGTGTCGATTACGCAGGTGCACACAATCGGGATCAGGGAAGACAAGACAACCAAACACCGAGGAAGGAAACACGAACTGAAACGGAAGGGATGACAAAATAAAACCGGAAGTAAAGTTACGACAATTGACGAGACAAAAAACTGAAAAAATAAACGCGACCGCATGACAACTGCTACCTCACTAGAAACATTTAAGACACGTTTAAAGACACATTTCTATGATATAGCCTTTCATTAATCGGACACTGTAGTGGCCGATTCGGCTGGAGTTTGTTTTCGCTCCCTCTCCCCATCCCCCCACCCCTCCCCGGCTGGGGAGGTGGTTAGGCGGCACCCAAGCTGACAGCGGCTATCTGGATTCTCGTGGACCAATTCAGGACGAGGGAACTGCAGCTTACCCTCCTCGAAGACAATGCCACGACAATTGAGGGCACCTCTGGCAGCTCTTCGCTTTGACTTGGACATCCACTTTTTCATTGATTTTCATATTATGTATTTTATGTGCACTCTCTGCATCCATTGCAGCCTGGTGATCCTGAAAGGGGGATCCTTCTATCTGTGGTCCTTTCTCAAGGTTTCTCATTTTCCCCTGGTAGGGTTTTTTTGAGTTTTTCCTTGCCCTTTTGGGAGCTTAAGATCAGGGGATGCTTTGAGAATAGTTGTCAATTTTTTGTTTACGTGAAGCCCTTTGAGACTGCTTGTGATTTAGGGCTATACAAATAAACTTGACTTGACTTGATGTTGGGTTCAAAGTGCTAACTGAATATCTGAATAAGAGAAAAGGATCAGCAGACAAAAAAAAACAAGTGAGGCAGAATATTGATTTTTCTCGCGAGGAGTGCGATACAGATTGCTTTCTACAATCTGACTACACACACTAAAAATCTGTTTACACTCCTCGCTCTTTTTATTTGGAAATTCCCTACCCACAGTGTGAGACGATTAGCCCTTGAGGGGGGTGCGGGGGGGAAGAGATCGTGGCTTCGTCTCGTAAGAAAAGAAACAAAAAGTGACGCACAAAGTGTGTGCAGATATGGCTATATCAGCAAAACAGTTTAAGCAATATTCCAAGAGATGAGAAGAGAAAGTGACGTTCTTTAAGGAAGATCAGAAGGTTCATGACGCATCGTTTGATGTGTTGTTTTCACGATCTGTTCTGGTGGACGCTGAGATGTCAGCAGTATCTTGTTTGACACAACCGTCATCTCGCCCCTGACCCAGCCGTAATCCTTCTGTTCTGTTGTACAAGATAAGAATAAGCAAGGCAAAGCAGCAAGCATACTGAACAGTAACATTGTGAATAAGTACTCATTAGAGAACGCATGATAACATATATATACAATTTTTCTAACAATTCCCCCCTGTTTATCATAAGTTCTCGGGGACTAACTTATCACCCATATGGCCACTTCAAAAGATTTTCAGCCAAGGGATCACATTTCGCAAGAACTAACTTACACTTGGGAGGAAATTGAGTCTTAATCGTCAAAGCCAGAGTCAGGAAACAAATCGGACAGGTTTACCACAATGGATTCACTGAGAGAGTCGTCACTAGAGAAAGAACGCCCTTCGATCGAAAGGTCATCCCTTTGGAGTAACGGAAAAGTCTCAGCTGGTGGAGAGATAGCAGTTGTAATTAGCTTATTAATTAAGGATCGGAGACAAGGAATGCAGCAACATCCACACAGGGTCAAAATGGCAGAGAAAACGGCAATGGAGACCAGGACCGAGGAAACCAGGGTGCGGTACTTTCTGAACACGTTCAACCAGTCGGTCCAAACCTCCGTGTTCACCCCACCGTGTTCCTTCATCCTCCCATTCAAGGTCCGCAGACCCTCAAGGGCCCGGGACAGGCTTCCGTCGGCTGCAGTATTATTTGGAATAAATGTGCAACATTGCTCACCAAACATGGCGCAGACACCACCCTCTTTTGAGAGTAGCATGTCAAGGGCCACTCGATTCTGGAAAGCCATGAGGGAAGTAGCGGCCAGTTGGGAGTGGACCGCCTTGAAACCCGCCTCGGTCCAGTTTCCAAGCCTCTGCACGTTGTAATGGATGTAGTTAATCCTGTCAACATTTTTGTTAAGAGTACACCACCAACACAGGGCGGATTCAAAACCAGCTGCTATTTGATTCACCAGCTTATACTCATCCGGTACTCCTCTAGGAACACCAATGGCGTCTATGTAAGTTGGATTAGCTGCGCCCTGCCATTCGGCGTTTCGCTTCGTTCTCGGCCAGTATTCGGGCACTACGGACTTAGCAAAAGATGTTAGATCATAAGAGGACATTGGTATCAAATGAACAGGAAACAATAGGGTTACCAAAGCGCAAATTCCAGAGCTGTTTAAAGGCAACCTATCATAAAGTTTGTTACTATTACACCAAAACCAAATATCACTACGAGCAATGGGCAAAAAAGGGGCAGTGACATTGGTCATGGACTCACACCATGGAGTAGGTAGGGCGCCGAGCTTCTCACCAGTACCAGGTAATCTAATGCATGTAAAATTACCCTTAGCTACATCGGACGAAAAAAGGGGTTTATATTTTGTCATAGAGGCAACAGGGTAAACTTTACCCCATTTAAAACAATCATGAGTGGGTGAAATGGATGAGTTTAACATTAAAACAACAGCACACTTAGGAACTATATTTGCAGGTATGATTTTCAAAAGAGGTCTTGGACCCATACATGCAATGCAACTGGTGTTAGCCATTTTTGCGGCTTGCTCAGCCATAAGAAGCCAGTTGTTGGTTTGACCGCTTATTCCTGTGGAGGCTACAAAATAGCTGTCTATATCAGTGAGGAGCATACTTGTGATTTTTGCTCCTGCTGACAAGGTGTAATTATTTGTAACGGGACGGTCTGCGATCGACATTGTTTTGTTAATGCAAATAGCAATAGGAAAGTGGGGATCAATTCCAGAGGACCAAGCCCACAGTTGAAAACCCCAACAAAAGGAGGCTTGTGCCCTGATTTTTCAAAGTTACTCGTTTAGCAAAGAACACAGCCTCTTCACTGGAACCAGAGGGCCAAAAATCTTGCGTTTGTGTGGTGACAAGGGTGCCCCAGTCGGTGCTAACCGGGTGACCAGTGAAATACCACCAATATCCGAGCCATTTATCCCCAGTAGTGGGGTGACCATTTCGAAAACCTTTCAAACTTTTCATCGGTAAAATAATAGAAGAAGATGTATTAGGAGCCACAGTAAACATTAATGAGTTATTGTAAGTCCAAGACAAAAGCCATGGTACGCAAGTTGGAACGCGGACGGTTTCTGGTGTACAAACAACATGATCGAAAGGGGATTTTGTGTTGCGCTTATGTCTAGCAATTTTTCCCCATGAGCCATAATGATTAGAATCAGCGTTGGTAGTTGCCTGAGAGAAGAATGTTCGAGGCTCATGGTACTCTATCCATACAAATAAAATAACCCCCGAAAAAAATATAATGGTAACACAAATCAGCAAAAACGACCAAAAGCGCATGGTAGACTTTGCGCAGGCTACAGCCCAATTAAAGCACACCAAATGACTCTCTAATGCTCATGTTTTTGGATCTCCTCAGAGTCAACACCCTGAGCTTCGGGTTGATGTCTTGGAAATTGGCTTCTGCTAGCTTTCGTGTCAACCCTGGATCTTGGCACCAGGATCAGGCACTATTACCAGACTTTGCTCACCTTCCGTACATAGATTGGGTCTGCGGAGATCACCTTTTTACAATGAGATAAATGAATCCATGTGTTGCGTTCGGCTATTTTCAAAGGATTAGGTGTCGTGAATAGTACCAAAAAGGGACCTTCCCACTTGGGTGAATGCCAATTCTTCGTCTTGATACTCTTGATCAAAACCCAGTCTCCCGGTACCACTTTGGGGTCTTCCTGCGGAGAAATAGGTTCATCATCAGTGTTATTGGTTGGATTCTTTTGACGTTCCAACATTTTTCTCATGTAATCAGGTAATGTGGCTTCCTCGGGGATCTCCCATGTGTTCTTGAACTGAGGAAGCCTGTAAGGTCTTCCAAACATAGTTTCATAGGGAGTTAGCCCTGTTGTACTTGTAATATTTATGTACATTTTGACCAGGTCTAAGCACTGAGTCCATGGTCGTTTGGTTTCTTCCATACATTACTTTAATCTGTTTTTTTATAGTCACGTTAGATCTTTCAACAAGGCCAGCTGGTTGTGGATGATAAGAACAATGGTTCTTTACATTTATGTGGAACATTCTCCCAATGTTATGCACTATTTGATTTACAAAATGTGGACCATTGTCGCTGTAAATTTTTCCTGGAGTACCGTACCTTGGAATGATGTCTTTGCATAAGGCTTTTGCCACTGTGAGTGCATCAGCATGTTTGGTAAAAAATGTTTCTACCCATTTAGAAAATGCGTCTATTATGACCAAACAATATTCTTTCCCTTCACATTTATGTAATTGAATAAAATCCATATGTATTGTCTGAAACGGATACAATGGAGTCGGGAATTTCCCTCTCTGAGGTCTTAAATTGCCTTGTGGGTTGTGTTTAGCACAGATCAAACACGCTCTGCAAAATTGTTGTGAGAAAGCTGCAAAGCCGTATGTTGTATAAATAGCTTCAACTCTTCACCATACCCCCCGTCGAGACATGGGCGACCCCATGACTTGAAATAGCAGCCCATTTGAACAAGTTACGAGGCAAGACAGGTTTGCCCAAAGGTCACACAAAAAGACCATCAGTGTTTTTAGTTGCACCCCGTTTTTCCCAAGAGAGTCGTTCCTGGGAGGGGCTCTGAGACTGCATGTCAAGCAACACATCAGGGGAGATGTGTGACATCGAATCATGATCAGTGAGAGACGAGAGGACATGGAGCAGGCCTTCTGCAGCGACCTTAGCGGATTTGTCAGCAAAAGCATTACCAAGAGAAACAGGATCAGATCTTGCAGTGTGAGCAGCACATTTGCAAACCGCCACCTTTAAAGGTAGCTGGACAGCGTCCAAAAGTTGAGTTAGTAATGTGGAATGGGTGACGGGCTTCCCTGTAGAAGTTATCATGCCACGGTTGCTCCACTGCTGAGCAAAAACGTGCACTGTAGCAAAAGCATACTGACTATCAGTCCAGATAGTGACGGACTTGTTTGCAAACAATTTGCAGGCCCCAGTCAAAGCAATGAGCTCAGCGGCCTGTGCTGACATATAGGATGGCAGTTTAGCAGCCTCCAAGACTTCGTCGGCAGTAACAATGGCATAACCAGTAAGGGTCACACCAGATTCATTTTTCTTAGAAGACCCATCAACACAAACCACATGACCATCTGGCAGAGGCGTATCTTCCAAATCAGGCCGAGCCTTTGCAATCTGTTGGGCAGCATCGACACAATCATGGAGTTCGCCGTCGTCAGGAAGGGGAATGAGAGTGGCAGGATTGAGTGTCATGCATCTTTCAACGGTCAGGTGCGGCTGAGACAGCAACGTAGCCATGCAAGAAAGATGACGTGCAGGCGACAGAAAGGTCATATTAGTCTGTAGCCGAAGGGCCGAGACAGCATGAGGAACTTTCAGTGTTAAAGGATGAAACAACACAACACCAGCACTGCTCTCCACAGCCATGGAGGCCGTCACCACGGCCCTCACGCATGGTGGGAGAGCACATGCAACACTGTACAGTTTAGAGGAATAAAAAGCAATAGGTCGCAACTTTGAGCCATGTGATTGGAGCAAAACAGAGGTCATGTAATGACCTTTGCAGTCAACAGTTTGGACAAATGCCTTATCATAGTTGGGTAAGGCTAGAGTGGAGCTGGATACCAACAGTCTGTTTGATCAACACAAAAGCCTCCTCAGCTTCAGGAGTCCATTTTAAGTGAGTTGACATTGAGATGTTTCCCACATACATCAATTTGGACAGAGGAGCAACAATTTGGGCATAATCAAGTATCCAGCTTCTACAATAACCTGTGAGACCCAAAAAAGACATCATCTGTTTCTTTGTGAGTGGCTTAGGAGCTTGCAAAATAGAGGCCTTTCTGCTCTCAACTATAGATCGACCTTGGGAACTTAGATCGTGGCCTAAATACTTAATTTCAGTGGACCACAGTTTAAGCTTGTTCTTGCTGACCTTTTGGCCTTCACTTGCCAAGTGATGCAGCACTGCAAGTGTGTCTTTCTGGCAAGAGGCAAAATCAGGAGATGCTATTAAAATGTCATCAACATAGAGCAAGATTTGACTTCCCATTGGCGGGACAAATTTAGCCATGCTGGCTGCCATCACCTGCGAGTAAATTGTCGGGCTTTCACAGTACCCTTGTGGTAACCTTGTAAAGGTGTACCTTGAGCCAACATATGTAAATGCAAACCAAAACAGAATCTCTTCTGCAATAGGGACAGAGAAAAAAGCATTGCTAATGTCAATCACTGTAAAGATTTTCGTATCAGGTGTCAATGAATTCAACAAGGTATGCGGGTCAGGGACACAAGGTGCTCTCTGAATAACAGCATTGTTTACAGCTTGCAAGTCCTGCACCATTCTCCACCCCACAGAAGGGGGCGCCTTCTTTACAGGGAAAATTGGAGTATTGCAAGGAGAATCAGGGCAAGGAACAATGACACCTGCTTTTAGCAAATCAGAAATAACAGGTGCAATACCCTGTAAAGCATCAGGTTTTAAAGGATACTGCCTCACACAAGGGCGGTATTCAGTTCGAAGTCTTATGACAACAGGAAGCGCACCTTTCACTAAACCAACGTCAGAAGGACCCGTACACCAAAGATGACTTGGGACCTCAGCGAGGATGTGCTCGTAATCGGATGTCAACACAAAATCTCAAAATGAGGGTGTTTGTTCAACACAAGAATCAGCGTGGATTCCACTAATAAATGACAAGTCCTGAGTCATATTTTGTTTGAAGAGCTTGGTGGAAGGACTATAAAAGGAGTCAGGATTAACCTGAGTCCTGTCATGCTGTCATGTGTCGTCCGGATCACTTCCTGTTTTATTGTGTGATTTTCCTCTCGTTCCAGTCGGTGTGTCCTTCCCCTGTGCGTCCGGTCACGTGAACCCCTGATTCCAAGTGTGTGCACCTGCGCCAACTGTCTTCACCTGTGTTCCCCTCCTGTGTCCATATAACCCGCGTCTTTCCCCGTATCCAGTGCCAGTGCCTTTCTTGCCTTTCTGAGAACACTAGCGATCACGAAACCCTTGAGTCCACGTAGAAGCCTTGTTTGAACGTCTTTGCTCACCGATGTTAACTTGGTTACATCGCTATCTTGTTTTTGTATTTCCCTCGGTTCGAGGCGCTTTGATTTCTCCTTTTTCTCCCTCGGTTCGAGGCGCCTTAGTTTCCCCTTTTTTCCCTCCTCGTGAGGCGTTTTTTGTTCGACCATCAGTGGAGACAATAAACACTTTGTTGAACTTTGGAATCTCTGCATTCGAGTCCTCTCCCTGCTCTGCGCCTGACATTACGCACTGGCCAGACATGGACTCGGCAGAGACAGCGCAGCTGGTCGCCCAAGTACGCTCCCAGACGTCGCAGCTGGGCCAACAGCAGAAGCAGGTCGACGCTCTGAGTGTTGGAGTTCAGGAACTGGTGAAGAACCAGGAAGGCTTCCGAGAGGCGGTGGCCGCCCAGGTGGATGCGCTGAGTCGTCAAATGCAAGACGTCCTCACTCTGCTGACCACGGGGCGAGCTGCGACACCCTGTTCCACAGCGGCGCCTCCTGTGGACCACCCGGCACCCGCGCCTGTTGCGAGGGGGATCAGACTGGCTTCCCCGGAACGATATGCAGGTGAACCCGGGCTGAGTCGAGCCTTTATAACGACTTGTGAGATGCAGTTCGAGCGAGCTCCCGGCGACTTCCCAACGGAACGCTCCCGGGTGGCGTACACGATATCCTATTTGACGGGAAGAGCCCGGGTGTGGGCGACCGCAGAATGGGCCAGGAACTCCGCTACCTGTCACTCGTTTATCGGATTCATCGAGGCCCTGCGCATGGTGTTCGATCCAGTTCCCACGGACCGAGAGAAGGCACGAGAGCTGTGCCTTATCACCCAGGGTCGAGAGACGGTCAGCGAGTACGCGATCCGCTTCCGCACTCTGGCCGCGGAAAGCGGATGGAACTCGTCGGCCCTGTACGATGTTTTTCTCCGGGGTCTTTCCGGGACCATCCAAGACCAACTCATTCCCCTTGATCTTCCTGTGGAACTCGACGCTCTCATCGCGTTGGCCGTGGAATGGAGGAAGCAACGCGCAAGCCGGGGCGCGATCGTTACTCCTTCCGCATCATTGGGCGGGCGGTCATCCCACGAGACGCACCACCAAAGATCGACCCCGGCATTACCACTCGCTGGGACGGAACCCATGCAGCTCGGCAGGGCCAAATTGAGCGAAGAGGAAAGACAGCGTCGACGCCAGGAGGGCCGCTGCTACTAGTGCGGGGCGCTTGGTCATCTCCGCCTCTCCTGCCCGGAGCGGAATGCGCTGAGGGTAAGCACCTTCTCCGTGGTCCGGCAGAAGAATAGGGTTCTACCCGTCGGGACGCTAACCTGCCAAGGCAAGGAAATCGAGCTTGGGGTGTTGATTGACTCTGGGGCCGACGAGAATCTGATTGACTGGGCTTTCGCTCGCAGCTTAGGTGTAAAGACCGAACCCTTGAACACGACCATAACGGCTAAGGCACTTAACGGACAAGCCCTTTTTGACGTATCCTCTATAACCGAACCCCTCTCACTGTCTTTTGGGACTCATCATGAACTAGTAAGATTGCATGTAGTCACCTCCCCCCTGAATCCGCTTATCCTCGGTTATCCGTGACTAAAACACCACAACCCTGCAATAAACTGGGAGTCAGGGGAGATAAAGGGGTGGGCATCCCAGTGCCAAGTATCGTGTGTCAAACCGAACCCTTCGATCGAGTCCACATGCACCTCTCCCTCGGACCTTGCGTCTCCTGAACCAGAGTCCAGATCTCCGGATCTAAACCAAGTACCCAAATGCTACCATCAACTTGCGGAGGTATTTAGCAAAGCCAAGGCAAGCTCCTTACCACCCCATCGTCCTTACGACTGCGCCATAGACCTATTGCCCGGGGCTTCGAACCCCAAGGGGAGACTTTATTCCCTTTCGGGCCCCGAAAAGAAGGCCTTAAATGACTATATTGACGCGTCACTGAAAGCGGGTCTGATCAGGCCGTCATCATCGCCTGCAGGGGCCGGGTTTTTCTTTGTGGGGAAGAAGGACGGAACCCTGCGCCCCTGCATAGATTACAGTCCCCTCAACCAGATCACTATAAAGAATCGGTACCCCCTCCCACTCATGTCGGCCGTGTTTGAGCAGTTGCAGCAGGCTCGGGTATTCACCAAGCTAGATTTGCGTAACGCGTATCACCTCGTGCGCATTCGGGAAGGTGATGAGTGGAAGACGGGCTTCAACACCCCCAGGGGACACTATGAATACCGGGTAATGCCGTTCGGCCTCACCAATGCCCCCGCGGTCTTCCAGGCCATGATCAATGATGTTTTGAGTGATTTCTTAGACCACTTTGTTTTCGTTTACTTGGATGACATCTTAATTTATTCACCAGATTTGAGGACCCATGAGAGTCATGTTAAGTCGGTCCTGCAACGGCTCCTGGACCATCGACTTTATGTAAAGGCCGAAAAGAGCGAGTTCCATGCAGAAACAATATCGTTCCTTGGCTTCATCATAGCCCCAGGGAAGGTCCAGATGGACCCAGCCAAAGTGAGCGCGGTGACCCAATGGCCGGTACCGGATAGCCGCAAAAGAGTACAGCAATTTCTGGGATTTGCTAACTTTTATAGACGATTCATACGAGGCTTCAGCGCCACCGCGGCTCCCCTGCACGCTCTCACCTCCCCGACGGTTCCGTTTCGCTGGACGGCGGAGGCTGAAGCCGCCTTCCAGGAGCTGAAGAGGCGGTTCACCACCGCCCCAATCCTTACCTTGCCTGACCCATCTCGTCAGTTCGTGGTGGAGGTTGATGCCTCCAGTCAGGGAATCGGCGCCGTCCTGTCTCAGAGATCCCAGGCCGACAACAAGCTCCATCCATGCGCCTTTTTGTCCCGACGGCTGACCCCCGCGGAGCAGAACTACGACGTCGGATATCGGGAATTGTTGGCGGTCAAAAAAGCCCTTGAAGAATGGAGACACTGGCTGGAGGGAGCCCAACACCCCTTTCTGGTTTGGACCGATCACAAGAACCTGCAATATATCAAGGATGCCAAGCGATTGAACTCCCGCCAGGCTCGTTGGTCCCTCTTCTTTAACCGTTTCCATTTCACGTTGTCTTACAGACCGGGGGCCAAGAACACCAAACCTGATGCGCTGTCACGCATCTACAGCCCAGACCCGGTGTCCACAGAGCCAGGGCCCATTCTCCCCCCTCACTGCGTAGTGGGAGCCGTAACCTGGCCCATAGAGGACTTGGTGAAGCAGGCAAACCACGATGATCCACCCCCTAGAGGAAGTCCCGAGAATAGACTGTTCGTTCCGCCCCAACTACGATCCCAAGTGATCCACTGGGCGCACACCTCCCGGCTCACGTGTCACCCGGGCGTGCGAAGAACCCTGCACGTCATCCAACAAAGATTCTGGTGGCCCTCCATGGGGGCAGACGTCCGGGAGTATGTTGCAGCCTGTTCCATCTGTGCGCGAAGTAAGAACACTCCGGGCAGCCGTGTGGGGTTGCTGCAACCTCTCTCCATCCCCTCTCGACCATGGGCCAACATCTCTGTGGATTTTGTCACGGGACTGCCGGTGTCTAGCGGTAAGACGACGATACTCACCGTCGTGGATAGGTTCTCCAAGATGGCCCACTTCATTGCCCTGCCCAAATTACCTTGGGCAAAACGTACGGCAGTGGTTCTCATGGACCACGTCTTCAGAATCCATGGATTTCCTCGGGACGTCGTGTCAGATAGGGGCCCCCAGTTCGTGTCCCGCTTTTGGACAGCCTTCTGCAAGCTTATAGGGGCCACCGTGAGCCTCACTTCGGGGTACCACCCGGAAGCGAACGGCCAAGCAGAACGCATTAACCAGCAGCTGGAAACGGGCCTCCGCTGTTTGGTAACCCAGAACCCCTCGTCGTGGAGTCAAAACTTGACCTGGGTAGAGTACGCCCATAACTCCCTTCCCACCACGGCTACCGGGATGTCCCCCTTCATGTGCGTTTTCGGATACCAGCCCCCGCTCTTCCCCGACAGCGAGCCGGAGGTGTCAGTTACCTCGGCGCGCGCCGTGGTGAGACGCTGTCGGCGCATCTGGGCGGCGGCAAGGGCCATACTGGTCCGCCAGGGCGACAGGGTGAAGAGGATGGCTGACCAGAGACGTCGTCTGGCGCCCGCCTACCGGCCCGGCCAGCGGGTCTGGCTGTCCGCCCGGGACCTTCCCCTCCAGGTGGGCTCCAGGAAGCTGGCCCCCCGTTTTGTGGGGCCGTTCCCCATTTCCAAGGTCGTCGGTCCAGCGGCTGTGCGACTCCGTCTGCCTCGGTCCCTTGCGGTGCATCCCACCTTCCACGTCGGGAAGGTCAAGCCGGTTAGGGAGAGTGGGATGGTGCCGGCTCCCGCGGCACCTCCGCCTCCGCGGACGGTGGGGGGTGGGCCTGCCTACACAGTTAAGAAGTTGCTGGACGTGCGCCGGAAGGGCCGAGGCTGGCAATTCTTGGTGGACTGGGAGGGTTACGGGCCAGAGGAGCGGCAATGGGTGGAGCGTAGCTATATCCTGGATCCCGGGCTATTAGATGACTTTTATGCGGCTCACCCCGATGCTCCGGGTCCGTCTGGGATCCGGCCCTAGAGGGGGGGGTTATGTCATGCTGTCATGTGTCGTCCGGATCACTTCCTGTTTTATTGTGTGATTTTCCTCTCGTTCCAGTCGGTGTGTCCTTCCCCTGTGCGTCCGGTCACGTGAACCCCTGATTCCAAGTGTGTGCACCTGCGCCAATGACCAACTGTCTTCACCTGTGTTCCCCTCCTGTGTCCATATAACCCGCGTCTTTCCCCGTATCCAGTGCCAGTGCGTCTTGCCTTGCTGAGAACACTAGCGATCACGAAACCCTTGAGTCCACGTAGAAGCCTTGTTTGAACGTCTTTGCTCACCGATGTTAACTTGGTTACATCGCTATCTTGTTTTTGTATTTCCCTCGGTTCGAGGCGCTTTGATTTCTCCTTTTTCTCCCTCGGTTCGAGGCGCCTTAGTTTCCCCTTTTTTCCCTCCTCGTGAGGCGTTTTTTTTGTTCGACCATCAGTGGAGACAATAAACACTTTGTTGAACTTTGGAATCTCTGCATTCGAGTCCAATCCCTGCTCTGCGCCTGACAAGTCCAGTCAGAAGCTGCCAAGGCATCACCAGCCATAAATCCCAAACTTTGCCACGTTGCAGTGTGAGGCCTGTAGAGAGAGATGTGGAGCGGAGTGGGAGACGCATGCAACTTCTGAACAGCAGGGGGAGCCGTTTGTATGACTACACAAGCACGGCTTTCACCATCATGCAGAAGGAAAGATGTTGTCAAAGTGGCAGGTGTAGCAGCCTCAAGCATGTTCTCGTAGTTGTGATCAGGACCAGGTGTGTCTTTATGCCACATAGTTATGTGTAGTTTATTTGCTTCCGTTGCCTGTTCAGGGCAGTGCAAAAGAGTGGCCACACGGGCCAAAAGAGGGGAACCAAATTCCATCACTTCTGCATCAGCCAAATCCAATGAATAAAAGTAGTAGCAGTGAAATTGACCAAAAATCTGTAACTGGTGTCGCCTTTTGACAACAATTTGATCGTTAAGAGACACAAGGGAAAGCCCAAGGGCAGTGAGAGCATCTCTACCTAGCAAATTAATAGGGCAACTGGGCATCAGCAAAATGGGAATGCAACAACTTCCCCCTTCTAGGTCCCGTATCCAAACTGGTCGAGACTGGGGAACTGGGGTTGCCAGCCCATTTGCTGCTCTCACCCAAAAAGTGTTACCGCTTTTTTGCACATCTGCAGGTATGTCACGACATGTGGTCACACATGCCCCTGAGTCACACAAAAAAGTTATTGGAGTCCCGTTTACCATTAGAGTTATCACTGGCTTCTCAATATTGTTCATCAACAAATCTTGAATGTTCAAATATACATCAACAGGGGGAGCTGTTGGCAAGGCAGTTGTTTCAACTGTACTTTGACTGTCGGCTAGTCATAAGGGAGGTTTACTCTCGCCCTTGCCTGGGCAGTTTCTTGCTATATGGCCTTTTTTCCCACATGACCAGCAAATAGGAGGTTCAGCATTGTATCGTTTTGACTGACCTGAGGCGGGCTGGTCATTTGTTGTATAATTGGGAGAACCACGACTATACCCCCCGCTACCTTTGCCACGGAATTTGTTACGACCACGCCCCCCTAGGCGTGGTTCGAAGGTCTTATTTTGATAGAACATTTCAGACTGCTCTCCATTAACCAAAAAATTGGTGCCTGTTTTCCCTTTCTCTTTTGCTCTTTTTGAATTGACAACGTTTTCGGCGTGTATAGCATGATCAATGAACTGTGGCAAGGTAGATGTCGGGAAAGTGATCATATGTTTAGTGATCCAGTTTTGGATTGCTGGTCGCAAATTTGCATGTAGAGCATTTTTGAGTTGTTGGTCATAAACATCAGTTCCATGCTCCAAGCCACTATTGGCTTTGAACACTCTTTCTAGTCTGTGTCTAAAGTCTTCAAACAACTCATCTTCTTTTTGTTTGGTTCGGCCAATGTCTGTGTAATTTGCTCTACGTTCGAATTTTATTTTTATCCTGCCCAATAGTTGGTCAATTTCTGTTTGTAATGGCACCCCGTTACATTCCAATGGACGGCCCCGGGAATCAAAGGGATTCCAGGTGTCTTTAACGCTTGCCCAATGTTTGGTTAAAGGGCTAGAGACACCGGTATATGTATAAATCGGTTTTAGTTAGCTTATGGGCTTATAAATATAAATTGACGCTCGAAACAACGAAAAGGAAGCTGTTGCTCTGAAAAATATCATTTAAATTTGCCGCACAGACGAGTTTGACTGCACCGAGCCGCCAGCCTGAAGTGACGTCTCATGACGTCTCAAGTTGTACGCGTTTAGCTTCAGTGAATGTAAACAAAAAGAGAAGAGGGGCCAGCGCGGAGACGTCGGGCCAGGTTTGCGGCCAACCCAGCTCGCCTAGCCGTGCCTTCCATTATCCTGGCGTACATTCGTTCGCGGGACGACAAGATGGGTTGAGTTCGCCTGATAGGATCCACGAACCGGACAGTGCGTGCCTGCTGTGTGCTCGTGTTCACAGTGGCCTGGTTGACTGTCATCTTTCCGGACTCTGCTGTGCATCGAGAGCGGCTAGCGTGCTATCACTCTTATTGTTCATCTTCTTGTTTTATTTTTCCTGTGTTGTTTACTTGTATGTGCGTTGTGAACTCTGTCTTATCTTTCCGGACTCTGCTGTGCATCGGGAGCGGCTAGCGTGCTATCACTCTTATTGTTCATTTTCTTGTTCTATTTTTCCTGTGTTGTTTACTTGTATGTGTGTTGTGAACGCTGTCTTGTCACCCTGGGATAGTGAGAAATGTAATTTCGATCTCTTTGTGTGTCTTGACATGCGGAGGAGTTGACAATAAAGGAGACTTTGAGACTTTGACTTTGAAAAGTATGTCGAAGCGTGACGGGAGGGGTACAATTCAGAAAACGTGCTCAGCTCGTCAAAAAAATGCGATTTAAGAAATAAAATTAAAAATGCGCCTAAAACCTAAACCAAACGCTGCAGATGTTCATTTCTTCATTCGCAGTGGTCAACTCGGCACTCTACTCTTTTTACTATGCCAACCTAACCACAGTGACGGGAGAGGCACAATTCAGAAAACGTGCTCAGCTCGTCGAGGAAATGCGATTCAAGCAATAAAATTAAAAATGCTTATAAAACCTAAACCAAACGTTGCAGGTGGTCATGTCTTCATGTGCCGAGATCAACTCGGCACTCTAAAGCCCCCAAGAGCACTTTTTACTATGCCAACTTAACCAGAGTGACGGGAGGGGCACAATTCAGAAAATGTGCTCAGCTCATCCCAAGTGAACTGCTAGATTCATCATATTCTGCGTCAAAAGAGGTTTCTGAATCGGATAAAATGATGCTAATATTGCCGCTAGAAACGGAGCTGTCGCTATCATCTGCCATGTTGTTTGGGTTTGTTGACATCCAGATGTACAACTTGTGACGTCACAGTAATGGCGCCGCCAGTTTGGCTTCGTGTGGGACCCGATCGATAAACTGGCTTTTCATTTCAGCTTTATTCTTAGTAATCGGTGTCCATTTTTAATTTCCAATGCGGCAAATGTGTTCACTTTATACGTTCTATCAAATTCCGTTCTAATTGAAAAAAAAGGGATGTCTCTAGCCCTTTAAAGATGCCATGACAGCCTGTTGTACTTCATCGCCTCTCAAATTATAGGAAGCAATGAGTTGTTTCATGTCGATACAGTATTGATCAACATCTTCAGTGGGCAACGCTATGCCCTCAATTGCTGATTTTATATCAGCTTGGGTCCATGTTCTGTATACTAAAATTGTGGGTCCTCCATCATCATGATTATTGGCCACTTCAATCATCGGGTATGCGTCAGCCGAGGGACCCAACTTAGCACGGCTCCGCGTCAACATACCACGAGCAGAATCACTATACCAAGGAGGATGACCTGCTTTTGGTAATTTGGGGTACAGAGACGGAAAAATTGGTTCGCTTTGGCGTGCTGCAATCTCTGTCTTTATAATTTGATCATTTTTCTCATCCTCATTCATCGCATTGTCAGCTTCGGCCTTCAAGCGAGCCCGCGCTGACACTGTCTCATCATCTTCCTGCCTGTGCAACAGCAAGTTCTTTTTTATCTTTTCTTCATCTTCCTTATCTTTCAATTTTCCTCTCATCTGCCCACATTTTCTCTTCTCAGCTTCCAATTCCCATTGTACGATTAGATAATATCCGTCTTTATTCTTCTTTACGCCACATTTAGCATCAATTGATTGCTTTAGGTTATTCAACGAATTCGTTTTCAGCTGACCATCAAATTTGTAATCGGTTATCCATTTGTCAAGATATTTTACATTTTCAGGGTCGACCTCTTCCATCAATTTCCAATCTTTGCATTTTAATTCATGTCGGGGTAGCGGCTTTTGTTTGCTATTTGATTTTCCCATGGTTTATTTTCTAAATTTCGGAGTTGGCAATTCGAATGGCACCTACAGTGTCCTAAAGCCATCTTTATTCACAGGACAGTGGTTAAATGTTCGATGTGTGGCGAGTCTCTTTTCACCTTCCCGGAGGAAGCAGAGAGTCCTTGCTTTCATTCACACAAAGCCACTGTTTACAATCCTGTGTGTTTATATAGAGGAGAGCTCAAATGAGGTCACTCTCAGTCAAACCATACACACACACACACACACACACAATGCGCACTTTTATCGTCTCACAGGCAAGCAGGGGAGTCCACCCTCCCGTGGATTTTAACAAACTCTTTAACCTTCCTATTGTGTAAGAAAAACTTTTTTTGCCTTTTTCTTGAAGTAGATATAAAACCTATCTTTTCATGGATAAGGCAGCCAAACCACCTAAACAAGAGTTAAGAAAAACACCACAGATGGCAGCAGAAAGCTAACACATTAGGAAGGTTAAGTTAGGAGGCCCCACGACACCTCAGTGGAATTTAACTGCTCCAAATTACCTGTACTTTTTTAGAAAACAGAGGAGTCCGCCCTCCCGTGGAATTTAACTGACTTTTACGTCAGGGGACTCCACCATCCCATGCAGAATTTAACTGTTTCTAATTGCACTTGATAGGGTCTAGAATTGTCAAGGTTTTAAGTGACCTCTTGTCACCGCACTTTCATTCCTTTTAACAGAATCAATATTCGTACTCACAGTCTGCTGGTTCTTTTCCTCGGATGTTCTCGTCAACCACTCCGGCGTCCAACCGACTGATCGAGTCAGCCCCGTGAAAAGGGTTTCTTTGTATGCCTTGGCCAAGGACTTGTCCTGTGTCGAAAAGTCAGCTGGAACCCCGAAATAGGTCTGTCGAGATCCCGGACGAGCCCCCAAATTTCTGTTGGGTTCAAAGTGCTAACTGAATATCTGAATAAGAGAAAAGGATCAGCAGACAAAAAAAACAAGTGAGGCAGAATATTGATTTTTCTCGCGAGGAGTGCGATACCGATTGCTTTCTACAATCTGACTACACACACTAAAAATCTCTTTTTGCACTCCTCGCTCTTTTTATTTGGAAATTCCCTACCCACAGTGTGAGACGATTAGCCCTTGGGGGGGGGGGGGGGAAGAGATTGTGGCTTCGTCTCGTAAGAAAAGAAACAAAAAGTGACGCACAAAGTGTTGTGTGCAGATATGGCTATATCGGCAAAACAGTTTAAACAATATTCCGAGAGATGAGAAGAGAAAGTGACGTTCTTTAAGGAAGATCAGAAGGTTCATGACGCATCGTTTGACGTGTTGTTTTCACGATCTGTTCTGGTGGACGCTGAGATGTCAGCAGTATCTTGTTTGACACAACCGTCATCTCGCCCCTGACCCAGCCGTAATCCTTCTGTTCTGTTGTACAAGATAAGAATAAGCAAGGCAAAGCAGCAAGCATACTGAACAGTAACATTGTGAAAAAGTACTCATTAGAGAACGCATGATAACATATATATATACAATTTTTCTAACACTTGACTTGACTTGATTTAAACCCTACCTGTGAATTCTTCTTTGTCAGTGTCATGTCTTTGGAGTCTGTGATCAGTGTTACAATAGAGTGGGTCACGTGACTAGAATCAGGAAGTAAGCGCATGTTATATGTGTATGCTGTATGGTGTTGAAAGTGAACGCTGCTTGTTCTATTCTCTACTGCAGTTCGGCAAAACTACTACCTACATTTTGTGTTATACAAGGCATCATTGGTATGTACCTTTGTACAAGTTAGTATGTATCGAAATACGTCCCATGAGTTCTGAACTTATTATTATTATTATAGTTTTCTGTGATGTTAGACGATCTGTTGGGAAAGCTAACGTCATGTCGGTTAGCTTTGAGTTTCATGGCTAACGTTAGTCATTCTCCTGTCGCCCAATTGTGGCCGTAGTCAATGTGTTCATGTGTAATAAATATGTTAGCAATGATTCACTAATTCATAGACTTCATATTGATTTAATTCATTTAGTTCGTATGACTGATTATACAATGTGGTTTGTATTCTCCCAGTTTCACCCTTTCCCTTGTTATTAACAGGGATGAGAACAGCAAATGAAAAAAAACACTGAAAAGTAGCCGGGGTCTGCGGGCCGCATGCCCCACTGGGGGTGCCTGTGCCCCGCCCCCACTTGCCGCAGGGGGCCAGGGGCAAACCACGATGATCCACCCCCTAGAGGAAGTCCCGAGAATAGACTGTTCGTTCCGCCCCAACTACGATCCCAAGTGATCCACTGGGCGCACACCTCCCGGCTCACGTGTCACCCGGGCGTGCGAAGAACCCTGCACGTCATCCAACAAAGATTCTGGTGGCCCTCCATGGGGGCAGACGTCCGGGAGTATGTTGCAGCCTGTTCCATCTGTGCGCGAAGTAAGAACACTCCGGGCAGCCGTGTGGGGTTGCTGCAACCTCTCTCCATCCCCTCTCGACCATGGGCCAACATCTCTGTGGATTTTGTCACGGGACTGCCGGTGTCTAGCGGTAAGACGACGATACTCACCGTCGTGGATAGGTTCTCCAAGATGGCCCACTTCATTGCCCTGCCCAAATTACCTTGGGCAAAACGTACGGCAGTGGTTCTCATGGACCACGTCTTCAGAATCCATGGATTTCCTCGGGACGTCGTGTCAGATAGGGGCCCCCAGTTCGTGTCCCGCTTTTGGACAGCCTTCTGCAAGCTTATAGGGGCCACCGTGAGCCTCACTTCGGGGTACCACCCGGAAGCGAACGGCCAAGCAGAACGCATTAACCAGCAGCTGGAAACGGGCCTCCGCTGTTTGGTAACCCAGAACCCCTCGTCGTGGAGTCAAAACTTGACCTGGGTAGAGTACGCCCATAACTCCCTTCCCACCACGGCTACCGGGATGTCCCCCTTCATGTGCGTTTTCGGATACCAGCCCCCGCTCTTCCCCGACAGCGAGCCGGAGGTGTCAGTTACCTCGGCGCGCGCCGTGGTGAGACGCTGTCGGCGCATCTGGGCGGCGGCAAGGGCCATACTGGTCCGCCAGGGCGACAGGGTGAAGAGGATGGCTGACCAGAGACGTCGTCTGGCGCCCGCCTACCGGCCCGGCCAGCGGGTCTGGCTGTCCGCCCGGGACCTTCCCCTCCAGGTGGGCTCCAGGAAGCTGGCCCCCCGTTTTGTGGGGCCGTTCCCCATTTCCAAGGTCGTCGGTCCAGCGGCTGTGCGACTCCGTCTGCCTCGGTCCCTTGCGGTGCATCCCACCTTCCACGTCGGGAAGGTCAAGCCGGTTAGGGAGAGTGGGATGGTGCCGGCTCCCGCGGCACCTCCGCCTCCGCGGACGGTGGGGGGTGGGCCTGCCTACACAGTTAAGAAGTTGCTGGACGTGCGCCGGAAGGGCCGAGGCTGGCAATTCTTGGTGGACTGGGAGGGTTACGGGCCAGAGGAGCGGCAATGGGTGGAGCGTAGCTATATCCTGGATCCCGGGCTATTAGATGACTTTTATGCGGCTCACCCCGATGCTCCGGGTCCGTCTGGGATCCGGCCCTAGAGGGGGGGGTTATGTCATGCTGTCATGTGTCGTCCGGATCACTTCCTGTTTTATTGTGTGATTTTCCTCTCGTTCCAGTCGGTGTGTCCTTCCCCTGTGCGTCCGGTCACGTGAACCCCTGATTCCAAGTGTGTGCACCTGCGCCAATGACCAACTGTCTTCACCTGTGTTCCCCTCCTGTGTCCATATAACCCGCGTCTTTCCCCGTATCCAGTGCCAGTGCGTCTTGCCTTGCTGAGAACACTAGCGATCACGAAACCCTTGAGTCCACGTAGAAGCCTTGTTTGAACGTCTTTGCTCACCGATGTTAACTTGGTTACATCGCTATCTTGTTTTTGTATTTCCCTCGGTTCGAGGCGCTTTGATTTCTCCTTTTTCTCCCTCGGTTCGAGGCGCCTTAGTTTCCCCTTTTTTCCCTCCTCGTGAGGCGTTTTTTTTGTTCGACCATCAGTGGAGACAATAAACACTTTGTTGAACTTTGGAATCTCTGCATTCGAGTCCAATCCCTGCTCTGCGCCTGACAAGTCCAGTCAGAAGCTGCCAAGGCATCACCAGCCATAAATCCCAAACTTTGCCACGTTGCAGTGTGAGGCCTGTAGAGAGAGATGTGGAGCGGAGTGGGAGACGCATGCAACTTCTGAACAGCAGGGGGAGCCGTTTGTATGACTACACAAGCACGGCTTTCACCATCATGCAGAAGGAAAGATGTTGTCAAAGTGGCAGGTGTAGCAGCCTCAAGCATGTTCTCGTAGTTGTGATCAGGACCAGGTGTGTCTTTATGCCACATAGTTATGTGTAGTTTATTTGCTTCCGTTGCCTGTTCAGGGCAGTGCAAAAGAGTGGCCACACGGGCCAAAAGAGGGGAACCAAATTCCATCACTTCTGCATCAGCCAAATCCAATGAATAAAAGTAGTAGCAGTGAAATTGACCAAAAATCTGTAACTGGTGTCGCCTTTTGACAACAATTTGATCGTTAAGAGACACAAGGGAAAGCCCAAGGGCAGTGAGAGCATCTCTACCTAGCAAATTAATAGGGCAACTGGGCATCAGCAAAATGGGAATGCAACAACTTCCCCCTTCTAGGTCCCGTATCCAAACTGGTCGAGACTGGGGAACTGGGGTTGCCAGCCCATTTGCTGCTCTCACCCAAAAAGTGTTACCGCTTTTTTGCACATCTGCAGGTATGTCACGACATGTGGTCACACATGCCCCTGAGTCACACAAAAAAGTTATTGGAGTCCCGTTTACCATTAGAGTTATCACTGGCTTCTCAATATTGTTCATCAACAAATCTTGAATGTTCAAATATACATCAACAGGGGGAGCTGTTGGCAAGGCAGTTGTTTCAACTGTACTTTGACTGTCGGCTAGTCATAAGGGAGGTTTACTCTCGCCCTTGCCTGGGCAGTTTCTTGCTATATGGCCTTTTTTCCCACATGACCAGCAAATAGGAGGTTCAGCATTGTATCGTTTTGACTGACCTGAGGCGGGCTGGTCATTTGTTGTATAATTGGGAGAACCACGACTATACCCCCCGCTACCTTTGCCACGGAATTTGTTACGACCACGCCCCCCTAGGCGTGGTTCGAAGGTCTTATTTTGATAGAACATTTCAGACTGCTCTCCATTAACCAAAAAATTGGTGCCTGTTTTCCCTTTCTCTTTTGCTCTTTTTGAATTGACAACGTTTTCGGCGTGTATAGCATGATCAATGAACTGTGGCAAGGTAGATGTCGGGAAAGTGATCATATGTTTAGTGATCCAGTTTTGGATTGCTGGTCGCAAATTTGCATGTAGAGCATTTTTGAGTTGTTGGTCATAAACATCAGTTCCATGCTCCAAGCCACTATTGGCTTTGAACACTCTTTCTAGTCTGTGTCTAAAGTCTTCAAACAACTCATCTTCTTTTTGTTTGGTTCGGCCAATGTCTGTGTAATTTGCTCTACGTTCGAATTTTATTTTTATCCTGCCCAATAGTTGGTCAATTTCTGTTTGTAATGGCACCCCGTTACATTCCAATGGACGGCCCCGGGAATCAAAGGGATTCCAGGTGTCTTTAACGCTTGCCCAATGTTTGGTTAAAGGGCTAGAGACACCGGTATATGTATAAATCGGTTTTAGTTAGCTTATGGGCTTATAAATATAAATTGACGCTCGAAACAACGAAAAGGAAGCTGTTGCTCTGAAAAATATCATTTAAATTTGCCGCACAGACGAGTTTGACTGCACCGAGCCGCCAGCCTGAAGTGACGTCTCATGACGTCTCAAGTTGTACGCGTTTAGCTTCAGTGAATGTAAACAAAAAGAGAAGAGGGGCCAGCGCGGAGACGTCGGGCCAGGTTTGCGGCCAACCCAGCTCGCCTAGCCGTGCCTTCCATTATCCTGGCGTACATTCGTTCGCGGGACGACAAGATGGGTTGAGTTCGCCTGATAGGATCCACGAACCGGACAGTGCGTGCCTGCTGTGTGCTCGTGTTCACAGTGGCCTGGTTGACTGTCATCTTTCCGGACTCTGCTGTGCATCGAGAGCGGCTAGCGTGCTATCACTCTTATTGTTCATCTTCTTGTTTTATTTTTCCTGTGTTGTTTACTTGTATGTGCGTTGTGAACTCTGTCTTATCTTTCCGGACTCTGCTGTGCATCGGGAGCGGCTAGCGTGCTATCACTCTTATTGTTCATTTTCTTGTTCTATTTTTCCTGTGTTGTTTACTTGTATGTGTGTTGTGAACGCTGTCTTGTCACCCTGGGATAGTGAGAAATGTAATTTCGATCTCTTTGTGTGTCTTGACATGCGGAGGAGTTGACAATAAAGGAGACTTTGAGACTTTGACTTTGAAAAGTATGTCGAAGCGTGACGGGAGGGGTACAATTCAGAAAACGTGCTCAGCTCGTCAAAAAAATGCAATTTAAGAAATAAAATTAAAAATGCGCCTAAAACCTAAACCAAACGCTGCAGATGTTCATTTCTTCATTCGCAGTGGTCAACTCGGCACTCTACTCTTTTTACTATGCCAACCTAACCACAGTGACGGGAGAGGCACAATTCAGAAAACGTGCTCAGCTCGTCGAGGAAATGCGATTCAAGCAATAAAATTAAAAATGCTTATAAAACCTAAACCAAACGTTGCAGGTGGTCATGTCTTCATGTGCCGAGATCAACTCGGCACTCTAAAGCCCCCAAGAGCACTTTTTACTATGCCAACTTAACCAGAGTGACGGGAGGGGCACAATTCAGAAAATGTGCTCAGCTCATCCCAAGTGAACTGCTAGATTCATCATATTCTGCGTCAAAAGAGGTTTCTGAATCGGATAAAATGATGCTAATATTGCCGCTAGAAACGGAGCTGTCGCTATCATCTGCCATGTTGTTTGGGTTTGTTGACATCCAGATGTACAACTTGTGACGTCACAGTAATGGCGCCGCCAGTTTGGCTTCGTGTGGGACCCGATCGATAAACTGGCTTTTCATTTCAGCTTTATTCTTAGTAATCGGTGTCCATTTTTAATTTCCAATGCGGCAAATGTGTTCACTTTATACGTTCTATCAAATTCCGTTCTAATTGAAAAAAAAAGGGATGTCTCTAGCCCTTTAAAGATGCCATGACAGCCTGTTGTACTTCATCGCCTCTCAAATTATAGGAAGCAATGAGTTGTTTCATGTCGATACAGTATTGATCAACATCTTCAGTGGGCAACGCTATGCCCTCAATTGCTGATTTTATATCAGCTTGGGTCCATGTTCTGTATACTAAAATTGTGGGTCCTCCATCATCATGATTATTGGCCACTTCAATCATCGGGTATGCGTCAGCCGAGGGACCCAACTTAGCACGGCTCCGCGTCAACATACCACGAACAGAATCACTATACCAAGGAGGATGACCTGCTTTTGGTAATTTGGGGTACAGAGACGGAAAAATTGGTTCGCTTTGGCGTGCTGCAATCTCCGTCTTTATAATTTGATCATTTTTCTCATCCTCATTCATCGCATTGTCAGCTTCGGCCTTCAAGCGAGCCCGCGCTGACACTGTCTCATCATCTTCCTGCCTGTGCAACAGCAAGTTCTTTTTTATCTTTTCTTCATCTTCCTTATCTTTCAATTTTCCTCTCATCTGCCCACATTTTCTCTTCTCAGCTTCCAATTCCCATTGTACGATTAGATAATATCCGTCTTTATTCTTCTTTACGCCACATTTAGCATCAATTGATTGCTTTAGGTTATTCAACGAATTCGTTTTCAGCTGACCATCAAATTTGTAATCGGTTATCCATTTGTCAAGATATTTTACATTTTCAGGGTCGACCTCTTCCATCAATTTCCAATCTTTGCATTTTAATTCATGTCGGGGTAGCGGCTTTTGTTTGCTATTTGATTTTCCCATGGTTTATTTTCTAAATTTCGGAGTTGGCAATTCGAATGGCACCTACAGTGTCCTAAAGCCATCTTTATTCACAGGACAGTGGTTAAATGTTCGATGTGTGGCGAGTCTCTTTTCACCTTCCCGGAGGAAGCAGAGAGTCCTTGCTTTCATCCACACAAAGCCACTGTTTACAATCCTGTGTGTTTATATAGAGGAGAGCTCAAATGAGGTCACTCTCAGTCAAACCATACACACACACACACACACACACAATGCGCACTTTTATCGTCTCACAGGCAAGCAGGGGAGTCCACCCTCCCGTGGATTTTAACAAACTCTTTAACCTTCCTATTGTGTAAGAAAAACTTTTTTTGCCTTTTTCTTGAAGTAGATATAAAACCTATCTTTTCATGGATAAGGCAGCCAAACCACCTAAACAAGAGTTAAGAAAAACACCACAGATGGCAGCAGAAAGCTAACACATTAGGAAGGTTAAGTTAGGAGGCCCCACGACACCTCAGTGGAATTTAACTGCTCCAAATTACCTGTACTTTTTTAGAAAACAGAGGAGTCCGCCCTCCCGTGGAATTTAACTGACTTTTACGTCAGGGGACTCCACCATCCCATGCAGAATTTAACTGTTTCTAATTGCACTTGATAGGGTCTAGAATTGTCAAGGTTTTAAGTGACCTCTTGTCACCGCACTTTCATTCCTTTTAACAGAATCAATATTCGTACTCACAGTCTGCTGGTTCTTTTCCTCGGATGTTCTCGTCAACCACTCCGGCGTCCAACCGACTGATCGAGTCAGCCCCGTGAAAAGGGTTTCTTTGTATGCCTTGGCCAAGGACTTGTCCTGTGTCGAAAAGTCAGCTGGAACCCCGAAATAGGTCTGTCGAGATCCCGGACGAGCCCCCAAATTTCTGTTGGGTTCAAAGTGCTAACTGAATATCTGAATAAGAGAAAAGGATCAGCAGACAAAAAAAACAAGTGAGGCAGAATATTGATTTTTCTCGCGAGGAGTGCGATACCGATTGCTTTCTACAATCTGACTACACACACTAAAAATCTCTTTTTGCACTCCTCGCTCTTTTTATTTGGAAATTCCCTACCCACAGTGTGAGACGATTAGCCCTTGGGGGGGGGGGGGGGAAGAGATTGTGGCTTCGTCTCGTAAGAAAAGAAACAAAAAGTGACGCACAAAGTGTTGTGTGCAGATATGGCTATATCGGCAAAACAGTTTAAACAATATTCCGAGAGATGAGAAGAGAAAGTGACGTTCTTTAAGGAAGATCAGAAGGTTCATGACGCATCGTTTGACGTGTTGTTTTCACGATCTGTTCTGGTGGACGCTGAGATGTCAGCAGTATCTTGTTTGACACAACCGTCATCTCGCCCCTGACCCAGCCGTAATCCTTCTGTTCTGTTGTACAAGATAAGAATAAGCAAGGCAAAGCAGCAAGCATACTGAACAGTAACATTGTGAAAAAGTACTCATTAGAGAACGCATGATAACATATATATATACAATTTTTCTAACACTTGACTTGACTTGATTTAAACCCTACCTGTGAATTCTTCTTTGTCAGTGTCATGTCTTTGGAGTCTGTGATCAGTGTTACAATAGAGTGGGTCACGTGACTAGAATCAGGAAGTAAGCGCATGTTATATGTGTATGCTGTATGGTGTTGAAAGTGAACGCTGCTTGTTCTATTCTCTACTGCAGTTCGGCAAAACTACTACCTACATTTTGTGTTATACAAGGCATCATTGGTATGTACCTTTGTACAAGTTAGTATGTATCGAAATACGTCCCATGAGTTCTGAACTTATTATTATTATTATAGTTTTCTGTGATGTTAGACGATCTGTTGGGAAAGCTAACGTCATGTCGGTTAGCTTTGAGTTTCATGGCTAACGTTAGTCATTCTCCTGTCGCCCAATTGTGGCCATAGTCAATGTGTTCATGTGTAATAAATATGTTAGCAATGATTCACTAATTCATAGACTTCATATTGATTTAATTCATTTAGTTCGTATGACTGATTATACAATGTGGTTTGTATTCTCCCAGTTTCACCCTTTCCCTTGTTATTAACAGGGATGAGAACAGCAAATGAAAAAAAAACACTGAAAAGTAGCCGGGGTCTGCGGGCCGCATGCCCCACTGGGGGTGCCTGTGCCCCGCCCCCACTTGCCGCAGGGGGCCAGGGGCCACAGGCCCCCCAATGGGGGCCGCAGTGGGCCGGGGGCCACAGGCCCCTATTGGGGGCCACAGGGCTCACAGGCCCCCATTGGGGGCCACAGGGGGCCAGGGGCAACGCCCCGGAGGGGGCTCAGGGGGAAAAGCTCTCTGGAAACTCCTGGATTTTGGCAGTGTAGCAACCCCAAAACCACTAATTTTATCACTCAATTTCAACAGTTTTGTTAAAAAAATATTCCTGCTTGGTGGGCTACCAAGGTGAATATAATACGGTCAAGCCTCGGTTTTCGACCACAATCCGTTCCAGAAGGCGGTTCGAGAAGCGAATCGGTCGAATTCCGAATCTATTTTTCCCATTACAAATAATGGAAAATTTTTAATCCGTTCCAAGGCTTTAAGCATTATTTCATTTGCGCATTTTTGTACGATCAACAACTGCAGCGGACCGCCAAACGCGCAACCATATCGCGTTGCCGACCGCGCAACTGCACCGCGCTGGTTGCATTATTGTGACAGAGCCGTCGCTGAAATTTAGAAAATATTTCTAAACTCTCGATGTTCTTTCCAAAATTCAAGTGGACCTAAGTGCGCAGTTAGCTTAATTTTGTCCGATCGCGCAACTGCACAAACGTAGCGCATCGCCGACCGTGCAACTGCACCGCCCTGATCACATTATTGTGACAGAGCCGTCGCTGAAACTTAGAAAATAATTTTAAAGTCCTGATGTACTTTCCAAAATTTAAGTGGACTTCAGTGCATAGGCCCTACGCAAAGGGGTGGGCAAACTTTTTGACTTGCGGGCTGAATTGGGTTCTAATTTTTGACCGGGGGGCCGAACCAGGAGCAGATGGATGTAGTGTTTGTGTGAAGTAATATGAACGACCTGTAAAGGTCATTGCATAAAAGGTTTTGGCCTTTAGTAGGTAGTAAAGCATGGATATTCAAAAAAAGTTTTTTGAAAACAAATGCATTTATTAACAGCATTAAAAAAAAAAAAACATCCCTTAAAAACTGCTATCAGTGATTCTCATAAAATACGACACTGTTATTATGAATAACAGTCTCCATCACTTCAGTGCCTGCAGGTCAGATTAATGAAAGATGTTTATCTTATGAGATCACATCAAACGGCAAACATTCTGACCAAATATATCATCTTGAAGAATCGGTGAAAGCATACATCCAAATAAAGTAATCAAATCGGCAACACGGTGAGGGGTATCTGAAAATCAGAGCAGAGTTTTAACTCACAAACACCTGGCAACAGAGGTGAGGAAACGGGAAACACTTCCTTAAAGTAAGCCTTAAGAACTTTACAGGTTAAGATTAGTCACAAACAGGTGGTGCATCAATATCCTTGAGCATCCTGCATTGTTTGAAAATGAGAATGGTCGCTAGTTTCAATCCCTGCTATTTGTACAGATCATATTCAAAATGCATTCTTTTACAACAAACTTGAAAGCCTCCCCTTCATTTTCAGTAGGAACAGTGTTGTTGGTCTCCCTTTTTTTGCTAGTGTGTCATAGTCTGGAGTAAAATTTGTTGTGGCAATTCTTAGGAGAGATCCGAGGTGTTGGTCCCTTTACCTAGATCTGTGACGGGTTGATGTTGATGTTCATTGTGGCTGAACGTCACGTCGCGTACGTCGACCCAAATTGGCCACTCTTTTTAAACACTCGGCACTCAGTGTCCACCTTGCTTTTCCTTGCGCGACTCATTTTGATGGAAGGATTCCAGGGGAAGGTTTGTGGGTGGCTTTAGCGTAAAACTGTATCCGAAAGCTCGGCGCGCAAATTACAAGAATGCTGTCGTCACACCCCACGCTCTAAATTTGGCACTGATACAAATAGAGCGCGAGTGCGCCATTTCCGTACTACTGAGTACGTACACGCACTTGTGAGTGCGCAACGAGCTTGCTGACCGGTAGTAAATGCGCAGGCGAGCGGTTCCCCATCTACTGGGGAAACGCAGTCATTGCAGGCAAAATGACCCCCAAAAAATGTTTAATAATACAATTTATTTAGGGTTGGCGGGCCGGATTAAACGGTCCCGTGGGCCGGATGTGGCCCGTGGGCCGTAGTTTGCCCATACCGACGCCGTAGGGAGCTTAATTTAGTCAGATCGTGCAACCGCAGCGCGCCGGGCGCTCACTGTCGCATTGCTTTAAGTCTTAAAGATGGGCAAAGTACGGCCCGCGGGCCACATCCGGCCCACGGGGCGGTTTAATCCGGCCTGCCAAACCTGAATAAATTGTATTATTGAACTTTTTTTGGGGTCATTTTTCCTGCAATTAGTATGTTTCCCCAATAGATGGGGAAGCGCCCGCCCGCGCATTTACTCCCGGAAGCCGTGTCAGAAAGCTCGGTGCACACTCACAAGTGCGTGTACGTGCTAAGTAGTACGGACCCGGCGCACTCCGCACTCAATTTCCATCAGTGCCGAATTTCGAGTGTGGGCTGTGACGTCAGCATTCTCGTAATTTGCGCGCTGAGCTTTCAGATACAGTTTTACGTTAATGCCACCCACAAACCTTCCCCTGGAATCCTTCCACTAAAATGAGTGGCCCGAGGAAAAGAAAGGTGGACACTTAGTGCCGAGTGTTTAAAAAAAAAAAAAAGAGAGGACAATTTGGCTCGACCTACGTGTGTGAGCAGACGTTCCGCCACATGAACGTCAACAAAGCCCGTCACAGCTCTAGGTTAACGGACTGACACCTCGGGTCTATCCTAAGAATTACCACAACAAATTTTTCTCCAGACCATGATGCACTATCAAAAAAGGGAGACCAACAATACTATTGATTTCTTTATTACTTTATTTAGAAGTATTCTTTCACTGATTCTTCAAGATGATGTATTTGGTCAGAATGTTTGCCGTTTGATGTGATTTCGCCTCATTAGATAAACATATTTCATAAATCTGACCTGCAGGCGCTGAAGTGATGGAAACTATTATTCATAATAACAGTGTCGTATTTAATGAGAATCACTGATCGTAGTTTTTGGTGAAATATTTTTTTAATGCTGTTAATAAATGCATTTGTTTTCAAAAAGCTTTTTTTGAATATCCATGCTTTACTACCTACTAAAAGTACAAACCTTTTATGCAATGACCTTTACATGTCATTTCTATTACTTCACACAAACACGACATCGATCTGCTCCTGGTTCGGCCCCCCGATCAAAATTTAGAACGAAATTTGGCCCGCCAGTCAAAAAGTTTGCCCACCACTGCTTTAAGAGCATCTTTGTGTTCCGAGTTGTAAGATGACGCTGCTCTTGACCCATGCCCATCTGAAGCAGTTCCTGATCCCGTTTGACTTGTTTATTTCCCTGGCACGATCCTCGTCTTTTTTTCTCTAAAACTTTCGCCATGCTGGCTAAAACTTTTGCTAATTAGGCAGATGAGTAGGCAAATGATGTGACGAAAGTAGCACCAAAATGCTGCCGAAAATAAGGCGGCTGTTGTGGCAATACTGCTGCCAGCCGCCCCCCCCATATGAAAACAATTTTCTCAACAGATCTACACGATTCACGAAAATGATACTTGCGAGGGAAAAAAACACGGAAATCCGCGGATCTGCAGAAGATTCTCATCTCTGTATTAAACCTGGAATCAACCTTCAACCTGGCCTTCAGAGTCTTGATAAGTGAAAGTGGTTGAGATTACTGTCTTCGGATATTCAACATATTTGGAGGGCAGGATAATGAAACAACATCTTCAGCGCAGAAGGTAACAAAGTTAAATGCCAAACTCAGACTATGGATGGACAAAAAGAACAGTCACTGAAGTCTAGATCTTACAAATCATGTTCTACAAAATCGTCTTCTGGCAATGCTGCTGCCGTGGCCCGCGCCGAAGTCGAGGCAGCGAAAGTACGCCTTTTCTTCACAGATAAAGAAATGATTCTGTAAATGGAAAAGGCACAATTAGAGGCACGCATGGAGATGGAAAAGGCACAATTAGTGGCGCGCATGGAGAAGCTATCATTAGAGAAAAATGTGGCTGCGGCTGAGACCAAAGCAGAGGCTCTAGAACAGGGCTCACCAACCTTTCTCAAACCGAGAGCTACTTCCTGGGTACTGATTAAGGCAAAGGGCTACCAGTTTGACACAGACTTCTGAAATAGTCAATTTGCTCAATTTGGCTTTCACTGTGTTATTATTGTAATTTCCAGTTCTCATGTAAGTGTGATTTTAAGAAGAATAACAAAAATATAGTCAAACCTTGGTTTTTGACCACAATCCGTTCAAGAAGGCGGTTCGAGAAGCGAATCAGTCGAATTCCGAATCTATTTTTCCCATTACAAATAATGGAATTTTTAAAAATCCGTTTCAAGACAAAAAAAACGCCTTTTTTAAGCATTTTTTCATTTGCGCATATTTGTCCGATCGCGCAACTGCAGCGCACTGCCGAACACGCAACCGTAACGTGTCGCCCACCACGCAACTGCACCGCGCTGGTTGCATTATTGTGACAGAGCCGTCGCTAAAATTTAGAAAATATTTGTAAAGTCCTGATGTACTTTCCAAAATTTAAGTGGACCTGACTGCGCACGGAGCTTAATTTGGTCCAATTGCGCAACCGCAGGGCGCCGGGCGCTCACTGTCGTATTGCTTTAAGAGCGTCTTTGTGTTTTAGGATGGTTTTACTGCTCCCACTTGCTTTCTTTGGAGGCATGATTAGGGGTTAGTATAATCCTCAAAGTAACGAAAATACAATAACAACGGAGTCAGTCGGCATCCGGGCCGCGCGGTCCAAATTTTTTTCGACAACCGAAGCAAAAAATCTAGAATTTTTTGTTAGAATTCTGATTTGTTCGAGAACTAGGACGTTCGAAAATCGAGGTTTGACTGTAAAATAAATAGATGCAGCTCCATTAGCACAACAGATAGTTCTGAAATAAGCAAGAACAGGAAAATGCACAAACAAAGGGAGATCTCAGTCCACAAGACGGACGTTGGTGCTGCGGAGCGCAGCACTGGAGCCGAGAGCCCCGATTGCCAGTGCCCTATACACAAAAAGCCCCACCTGTCACGTCTCATCCCTAGTTTTGCTATGTGTCTAGCATACCATACCATAGTTTCTGTTCGCGTCGCCCCTCCCTTCCTGCATCACCTCAATCAATGTAACCGCGGTCACCTGCCTTGTGTTTCGTGTTTTGTTTCTAAGTCCTGTCTGCCCCTCACAACCTGTCGGATGCATGTGTTGTCGTACTGTCTTGCTGTTGTCATGTCCTGCTGTCTTCTTGTTTCACGCCCCGGTCAGTCAGTCAAATTGTTGTTTGTTAAGTCATGTCAGTTTGCCTTCTGAGTTCCCTTCAAACAACCCTGGTCCAAGCTGCGTTTGGTCGCCCTGCTCCATCCGATCCGTGACAGAATGATCCGACTACTACAGCGACCAGCGCTTGGACCCTCCTCCACCACCAGCTCCCGTCTGCGACGCCCGATCCACGTCCGACGTCCGAGCTTGTTCCAGCGCCATGGGCTCCGCGGCCGCCATCGGACTTCGCACCTGCGACGCCAGACCCGCGACCGTCGGCAGACTTTGATCCAGTTGCGCCGGACCCGCGGTCGTCCCTGGCCCCACTCCCACTGCTGTGGCGCGTGATGGCTCTTGCCGCCGCCTTCTGAATGCCGTTGATCGCGGTAGGGACTCCCAGAGTTGCTGCTAATTGCGGTACGGACTTCCAGAGTTGCCGCCGATTGCGGTTCGTGTTCCAGAGTTACCGCTGATCGCGGTTCGTGTTCCAGAGTTGCTGCCGATTGCGGTTCGTGTTCCAAAGTTGTCGCCGATTGCAGTACGGACTTCCGGAGTTGCCGCCGATTGCGGTTCATGTTCCAGAGTTGCCGCCGATTGCGGTTCGTGTTTGGAGTTGCCGCCGATTGCCGTTCGTGTTCTAGAGTTGACGCTGATTGCGGTTCGTGTTCCAGAGTTGCTGCCAATTTGGGTTTGTGTCCCCAGAGTCGCCGCTGATTGCGGTTCATGCCCTCAGAGTTGCTGCCGATTGCGGTTCATGACCCCAGAGTTGCCGGTGATTGCGGTTCATGTCCCCAGAGTCACCGCCGATTGCCGTTCATGTCCCCGGAGTTGCCACCGAGCGCGGTTAGAACTTTGGCATGCCCGGTAAGGCCATTTGGACTGGTGCGCTTCCCCCCCGCTCCCCCGTTCGCCGCGTGGGGGATTCGGTTTTTTGGGACGTCGGGAGCCGTCCCTTGTGGAGGGGGGTGGGGGGTACTGTCACGTCTCGTCCCCAGTTTTGCTATGTGTCTAGGTTGCCATAGTTTCTGTTTGCGTCGCCCCTCCCTTCCTGTGTCACCTCAATCAATGTAACCGTGGTCACCTGCTTTGTGTTTCGTGTTTTGCATTTAAGTCTTGTCTGCCCCTCACTCCCCGTCGGATGCATGTGTTGTTGTTGTCGTACTGTCTTGCTGTTGTCATGTCCTGCTGTCTTCTTGTTTCACGACCCGGTCAGTCAGTCAAGTTATTGTTTAAGTCATGTCAGTTTGCCTTTTGAGTTCCCTTCAATAAACCCTGGTCCAAGCAGTTGTGGTGCTCACTCTAACTTATTTTGCAAGAACCACATGGAAGACAGTATGCCCTTTTAAGCACTTGCAAGTGGAGAGTCATTCATCGCTGTGCATACAGCGATGATCGAATTAGGTGTGACTTTGGATTCTTGCAAGAGAGTTTTTATTGAGAGAAAGCAGGGTGGGGGTGAGAGTGGTCAGGATGGGGGTGAAACCCCTGGCCTCTGGTCAAATCATAGCAAGGGGCTGTTTTACGATGTTGTGTAAACAGAACAACTTAGATTGCTTCCTCTGCAGCTGGTCAATCAGTTGAAAAGATCTTAGCACTTTGTTCTACTACTTAGTTAAGGACAGGACACGTTTAGTTATTACAGGTTACATTCCAACATAAGCATAGGATCAACCTAATCTATCAACCCTAACATATCCCTCCTATTTATCATATGATTATGTCACCCCGATTAACAAACATAAGCAAGAAAATATAATGAAGATAGAAGAATAAAAACAAAAACACAGAAACATCATCGTATTCATCACTTGCGAGGCATTTTCGATGGTCAAATCATCAAGTTACCGTGAAAAACGTTCAGCTAATCAGCATTATCGCAATCTTCTGTCCGCAGCGCATTAAAATCATCACATTCAACATGCCCGAGATGTTGTATTCGCACTTCAGCTACGGTAGACACAGATCTTGATATAGCTGACTTCAAACATGAGATAACAGTAGGTCGTAAATGAGCACAATAACAATCACAGGAGGCACAAGTTTCAACAGCAGTTGCCTTCAGGCCCCGGAGAATAGCCATGAAAGGAAATCCCATTGATGTGGGACTTTGTCTTTTGACATGGCCTGCTGTAAGTTCTTCAGTGAGTTCACAGCGTCGTTGATGTGAGTGTCATTAACTCTTGGAATGTATGTGCAACAGGAAGTCCCAATGATGTGGCACATGCCACCTTGCTCTACAGTCAAGTACAGAACCAACCTTTGCAAGACCATCAGTCAAATAGCCTGAATCTGTGTTTTGTTCATCATTGACTTGCAGCAAGAGATTCACAGAGGATTGAAAACGATAGTTCACTGTCTCGATGAAGAGTGATTGTTTCCCAACTCCAATTCAAGGAAAAAGCGCATGAACGACTTTCTCTCCGACGGACCACACCTTGTGGCTGTCAGGGACATTCGTACCCCAGACAGGGTAATGTGGTTCAAAGGTTGCAACAGCCCTGCGTCGATGTCCAGAAGAGTTGTGTGCTGTCGTCAGCTGATGATGTTGTATCCGGTAGGTGTGGTCGGTCACCCACACTGGTGCACACACTCTTGTCCAGTTGCCAGGCAGCATCGGACAACTCTTGTGACCACAAACCCACGAGCCTTTCTGAATGAAGTAGGTCCCGTGCGATGGTGCAGCCATGTTGGTAGGAGAGCCCTTACGCCTTGAAATGGCTCTCCCATCCTGGCACTCAGCGGTGATGTCCAATGCTCCCATCCAGTTTCCTCCTGGAGAGCAGTCGTTAATGCATTTGTGGGTTTCATTTTCTTGGATGAAACACATGTAGTCCATTCCAGGTAGCCTTTTTGTTTAGGCCATTTGTGGTATCTATCGTCCTTCAACAGTCACATTGGGACTAATCCAAAAGAGTTCGATCACAGGTTATTTTCTGTGAGTCCAGGACAGTAGTGGTAGCGTCACTGACTGTGACAGCACGGTGTTGAAATCCAACCCCTCCCACAGAGGTTATGCATTTCACTTCACTGACAGTCATTGTTCTGGCCTCCAGGTGAACTTGCGTGGAGGAAGGGGGTTTTGGAACACACATAGCATCCCTCCTGTGTGTGGGATCTCACAGTGAACGTCACACCCCGGTACCAAGTGTTGGTTTCGGGTGGGTTTCTGGGGTCCCATGACCAGTCCTCAAAGTTCTCATCATGTAACCATCTTTTTCCTCAGTCGACATTGTCAATTGGTCTATACAGATGAGCCCATAGACCATAGCACGCTTCAACCACACCGCAGCAGATGATCCACCTTTCATGTGGAGCCCCGTTGCTACTAGGATGGCAGAGACACCGATATTTCCCATTGCCTAGTAAGAGTAGGGATTTTATGGATTCGATTCTTCACAAACATTGAGACGCCCTGCCCTAAACGACGAGGCCCCTTTGTAGTTAGACTTCCCCCCTCTCCAAAAATGGGGTCCAGCACTCTCTGTTACGTCCAGTGGTTGAGGTGAAACCAGCTGGGCCTTCCAGCAATGTTCAGTGCAGTGGGAGTAGTCAGCAAGACTTGGAATGGTTCCTCCCACCATGGCTGGCCCAGTTGGTCCTTTTTGACAACCTTTATGTCATCTCAGTCTCCTGGCTTGGAGCGGTTGTTGACCTGTGGGGAAGAAAGATCAGGCGGCAGTAAATTTGCATCTTTCAGTTTGAGTGCTCTGATCATGCTATCTGCCAAGGACTGTTCCTTGTCTGCTTTTAGCAAATGTTATCATCCATCCATCCATCCATCTTCTTCCGCTTATCCGGGGTCGGGTCGCGGGGGCAGCAGCTTTAGGAGGGACTCCCAGACTTCCCTCTCCCCAGCCACTTCATCCAGCTCATCCCGGGGGATCCCAAGGCGTTCCCAGGCCAGCTGAGAGACATAGTCTCTCCAGCGCGTCCTGGGTCGTCCCCGGGGTCTCCTACCGGTGGGACATGCCCGGAACACCTCCCCAGGGAGGCGTCCAGGAGGCATCCTGATAAGATGCCCGAGCCACCTCATCTGGCTCCTCTCAACGTAGAGGAGTAGCGACTCTACTCCGAGTCTCTCCCGGATGACCGAGCTTCTCACCCTATCTCTAAGGGAGAGCCCGGACATCCTGCGGAGAAAACTCATTTCGGCCGCTTGTATCCGAGATCTCGTTCTTTCGGTCACGACCCATAGCTCGTGACCATAGGTGAGGGTAGGAGCGTAAATCGACCAGTAAATTGAGAACTTTGCCTTTTGGCTCAGCTCTCTCTTCACCACAACGGACCGGTACAGGGTCCGCATTACTGCCGACGCTGCACCGATCCGCCTGTCGATCTCACGCTCCATCCTCCCCTCACTCGTGAACAAGACTCCAAGATACTTGAACTCCTCCACTTGGGGCAGGATCTCATCCGCGATCCGGAGAGGGCATTCCACCTTTTTCCGATCGAGGACCATGGACTCGGATTTGGAGGTGCTGACCCTCATCCCGACCTCTTCACACTCGGCTGCGAACCGTTCCAGCGAGAGCTGGAGATCACGGACTGAAGAAGCCAACAGCACCACGTCATCTGCAAAAAGCAGAGACGCGATGCTGAGGTCCCCAAACCGAACCCCCTCAACGCCTCGGCTGCGCCTAGAAATTCTGTCCATAAAAATTATGAACAGAATCGGTGACAAAGGGCAGCCTTGGCGGAGTCCAACCCTCACTGGGAACGAATCCGACTTACTGCCGGAAATGCGGACCAGACTCTGGCATCGGTGATACAGGGACCGAACCGCCCTTATCAGTTGGCTCGGCACCCCGTACTCCCGAAGCACCCTCCACAGAACCTCCCGAGGGACACGGTCGAACGCCTTCTCCAAGTCCACAAAACACATGTGGACTGGTTGGGCGAACTCCCATGCACCCTCGAGGATCCTGCCGAGGGTGTAGAGCTGGTCCACTGTTCCACGGCCAGGACGAAAGCCACACTGCTCCTCCTGAATCCGAGGTTCGACCTCCCGACGGACCCTCCTCTCCAGCACCCCTGAATAGACCTTACCAGGGAGGCTGAGGAGTGTGATTCCCCTGTAATTGGAACACACCCTCCGGTCCCCCTTCTTAAAGAGGGGAACCACCACCCCAGTCTGCCTATCCAGAGGCACTGTCCCCGATGTCCACGCAACGTTGTAGAGGCGTGTCAGCCATGACAGCCCTACAACATCCAGAGCCTTTAAGAACTCCGGGCGGATCTCATCCACCCCCGGGGCCTTGCCACCGAGGAGTTTTTTAACTACCTCAGTGACTTCGACCCCAGAGATTGGAGAATCCGCCTCAGAGTCTCCAGGCCCTGCTTCCTCAATGGAAGGCGTGTAGGTGGAATTGAGGAGGTCTTCGAAGTATTCTCCCCACCGACTCACGACGTCCCGAGTCGAGGTCAGCAGCACGCCATCCCCACTGTAAACAGTGTTGACGTTGCACTGCTTCCCCCTCCTGAGACGCCGGATGGTGGACCAGAATTTCCTCGAAGCCGTCCGAAAGTCATTCTCCATGGCCTCACCGAACTCCTCCCACGCCCGGGTTTTTGCCTCAGCAACCGCCGAAGCCGCGTTCCGCTTGGCCATCCGGTACCTGTCAGCTGCCTCCGGAGTCCCGCAGGCCAAAACGGCCCGATAGGACTCCTTCTTCAGCTTGACGGCATCCCTTACCGCCGGTGTCCACCAGCGGGTTCGGGGATTGCCGCCACGACAGGCACCAACGACCTTACGGCCACAGCTCCGGTCGGCTGCCTCAACAATGGAGGCGCGGAACATGGTCCACTCAGACTCAATGTCCCACGCCTCCCCCGGGACGTGGGAAAAGCTCTGCCGGAGGTGGGAGTTGAAGCTCTTCCTGACAGAAGATTCTGCCAGACGTTCCCAGCAGACCCTCACAGAGCGTTTGGGTCTGCCAGGTCGGACCGGCATCTTCCCCCACCATCGGAGCCAACCCACCACCAGGTGGTGATCAGTTGACAGCTCCGCCCCTCTCTTCACCCGAGTATCCAAAACATGCGGCCGCAAATCCGATGACACGACTACAAAGTCGATCATCGAACTGCGGCCTAGGGTGTCCTGGTGCCAAGTGCACACATGGACACCCTTATGTTTGAACATGGTGTTCATTATTGAAAATCCGTGTCGAGCACAGAAGTCCAACAATAGAACACCGCTCGGGTTCAGATCAGGGGGGCCGTTCCTCCCAATCACGCCCTTCCAGGTCTCACTGTCATTGCCCACGTGAGCATTGAAGTCACCCAGTAGAACGATGGAGTCCCCAGAAGGAGCGCTCTCCAGCACTTCCTCCAGGGACCCCAAGAAGGGTGGGTACTCTGAGCTGCTGTTTGGTGCATAGACACAAACAACAGTCAGGACCTGTCCCCCCACCCGAAGGCGGAGGGAGGCTACCCTCTCGTTCACCGGGGTGAACCCCAATGTGCAGGCGCCCAGCCGGGGGGGAATAAGTATACCCACACCTGCTCGACGCCTCTCACCGTGGGCAACTCCAGAGTGGAAGAGAGTCCAGCCCCTCTCGAGAGGGCTTGTACCGGAACCCAAACTGTGCGTGGAGGCTAGTCCAACTATATCTAGTCGGAATCTTTCTGCCTCGCACACCAGCTCGGGCTCCTTTCCAGCCAGAGAGGTGACATTCCATGTCCCAAGAGCCAGCTTCTGCAGCCGGGGATCAGACCGCCCAGCTCACATTGCAACCACAGGTGGTGAGCCCATGGGAAGGGGGACCCACGTTTCCATTTCGGGCTATGCCCGGCCGGGCCCCATGGGCGAAGGCCCGGCCATCAGACGCTCGCCTTCGAGCCCCGCCTCCAGTTATCATTCACCAGTCAATTTTATTGCCCTTTTGAACTGGGCAGATAGGAGTGTTTTGCAAGAAGAGTTTGAGCACTTCCTAATTATTCCCCCTAACCAAAGACCATTTATGACAGGGGCTATCCCATTTATTGCCTCCTGTTTTAAAGGATATTGCTTAACTCTTGGACGCCACTCTGATCTTGGTTTGATCTGTACTGGGGGAATGGACGCTAAAAGTCCTACATCAGATGGGCCCTTTGTCCACAGTTTTTCAGGAAGCCCATCCAATTCCCCCTCCTTTTCATTCAAACAAGTGTTGATTAGCCAGGGAAGCGCATAAGCGCGTGTCCTTCCAACAGCTACACCACTTCCTCATAGCTTATTTAGTCACTTTTCAATCATCTTCCGATTGCTTCAAGCAAAAGTTTGAAAAGCTTGAGAAAAGTTTAACTTAATGGTATGACGCCAAATGTATTAGCGAATCTACATGTCGTAAAGTGTTGTATTTACCTTTCACCATCTGTCCTACTCCCTCCCTCCTTCTGAGGCTTGGCAACGCCCATTCCTCACACCTTGACAAACTTTTTGGGAGGAAGTGTTCTTTACTACACATGATTCTATCATCATTCAATTTGACTTTCTTTCCAAAACGCTTCTCAAGTTCCCATTCACACATCTTCTGCATGTGTTACTGGTTCTCCAGTTTTTTCTCTAGTTAATCATCAATCCAAAAACAGTTTTTTTTCTTAGCATTTAACTCACTCAAAATCATTCTTTCTTCGAAGGCTTTCTACTAATTTTCCATAGTAGTCTCCAACACTTCAACCATTCAACCTGTATTTTCCTTTCATTCAGGCAATCATTCATCCTTGCTCATTTGCGTCTCACACACAGTCTCCAAAAAGGAGTCTTTCTATCACATTGTGTCATGCGGTCACGTTTATTTTCCGGATTTCTGTCTTGTCTGTGTCGTAACTTCACTTCCTGTTTTATTTTGTCATCCCTTCCGTTTCAGTTCGTGGTTCCTTCCTCTGTTTCTGTTGTCTTGTATTCCCTGATCCCGATTGTGTGCACCTGTGTGGTTGACACTAATTGTCAGCACCTGTGTCCCAGCTCTTTTGTGTGTATTTAGTCCGTGTCTTCCCCTTGTCTTGTGCCATTGTGTCTTGCCTCGTCCCGACCACCAGCGATTCCTTGCCGTACGAATTCCTAGTAAGATTCCTCCTTTCTGTCTCGCCACAGAGCGACGCCTTTTGTTAGTGCCTTGTTCACCATAGCCCTTTTTGTCTCGCCCGAGTGCGACGCTTTTTGTTTGGACTTTTTGCCGAGTGTTTCCCTCGCAAGAGGCGCTTTGAGTTGTCTTTTTGGTCATCTTTCTGTTGGAATAAATCCGTGAAAAGAAAGACTCTGCATCCGAATCCTCCGCCTTGTTCCCTGCCTGACACATTGGTCCCAATTCATCCAAGTTTTCCTCATAACATTCACATATCATTTTCAACTCAAGGTTCCTGATAGAAGAATCCACCAATCCCAAAAAACTCAACGCAAAATAAAAACTGCTGGCAAATTAATCAGAATGTTTTTCTTTGGTTTTAAATTTAAAGAACTCAATCTGTCGGATCTAACTCACATATACTAGAAGCTTGTATAATCTTATAACACAACCAATCAATTATTCCTATTAAATGTACCATTGTAATGTCTTAAATTCACAATTTTGCTTCTTCCAATTCCTGAAAGCATGTTCTGTCTTTTTTTCTTTTTTTTCCGAATTTCTCATGAGGGCTCGACATTAATATGCACTCGTGTGGATCCGTTTCTGCCCGCAAACAGATTTGTCTCTTTTCCTCTCATTTTTATTGTTCAAAATTGTTTCTGTTTTGCGGTGCAAATTGGATAGACCACAGACTAGCAAATTTCTTTGCCCTAAAGGTTTAGCCACTTTCATCATTTTAACACATACGCACACACATGCACAGCTCTCACACGCGAAAGGTGGGGGCCCCGCACCAATGATTCGTCACAGGCTGGCCATTTCCTGCAATCGATCATGAGCTGGTTCCCGCCCACACTCGCGAGAACAGCACATTCTAATGCTTTATTTATCATTTAGAAGCAATTTGCATTTCTTTACCACTGGATTTGCAAATTTTAACTTTAGTGTGCATACATAATTTCATCCCTGGTCATTTGTCATTCCGTAATCTGACAATGAATCTAAACCAAAAGTTACGTGTTTTATTTCTTTTAATGCGCTCAGAATGTCTCATGCTGTATGGACATCTATTATTTATTTCTCTGTAGGAGCATGAGCGGTCAAAGGGGAGGAAGCTAGTCATGCTGAAAATTTGACTGTTTCTCTGCCTCTTCCTCCACCCTTTGTTTTGTTTTACTTGACGACACACTCTTGCCAAGTGTCCCCGTTTCCCACATATGCGCATTCAACGAACCCATCGTTAGTGATTTTATTTATTTATTTATTTTTATTCTAGACATAGATGTTTTTTACTGGTGCACAGAATGAGCCATGCATGAACATCACCTTGTTCAAAGAAAAAAACCAACACAATGTATGAACTCACAACAAATTAAATACTGGTAAATCAGCTCAGTGGCCTAGTGGTAGAGTGTCCGCCCTGAGACTGGAAGGTTGTGGGTTCAAACCCCGGCCGGGTCATACCAAAGACTATAAAAATGGGACCCATTGCCTCCCTGCTTGGCACTCAGCATTAAGGGTTGGAATTGGGGGTTTAGATCACCAAATGATTCCCGAGCGCGGCACCGCTGCTGCTCGCTGCTCCCCTCTCCCCCCAGGGGATGGATCAAAATCACACGGGGATAGGTTAAATGCAGAGACTAATTTTGCCACACATGATTGTGTGTGTGACAATCATTGGGACTTTTTAACTTTAACTTTAATTTACACAATAAATCAGGTTTGTTCGGACTTCCTCAGTGGAGGCTCTGTCGAACCCCTGAGACCGACTCACCGAACCCCTAGGGTTTGATCGAACCCAGGTTAAGAACCACTGATCTAGATGAAATACATAAGAACTTTTGCTTTTCTCGATCACTTTGTCAGCATCTCTGGCCCACTGCATGGTTGTTGTAACACAAGCAGTGTCCGCTTCCACCTCACCCATTTGCCTAATTCAGGGGGGAAACCAGTGAGGAGCGCATTTTTAAGATGTTGCTGATAAGCACTCTCAGCTGCATCATTAAATGGGATGTCACTGTGCAACGTTAATTATTTTTCAAATCATAATTGAATGGCGGCCTCATCACTTTTAATTTTTCTATATTTTGTCTTTTAAATTTGTTCTCTTCTCTCTTGTGAAGCTTTCAACCACACTCAAGCACATTGCAATTCTCTCTCTTTTCTTTCCTTTCTCAATCCCTTTGGCTTCCTAGCCACACTCTCCTCCAAAATGTCTACCGCACATTTCAACTTTCCTTGTACTCCATACTTTTTCTTCCACTTCGGCATGTATTGCATACAATTAAGAAATCTACTCGCATCTCCTTCAAGAGCTAGAGATGTACTGTATTTATTTCCCATCTTAATTTGGTATTTTAGGTTTATACAATTATTTTTTCAATTTTTTTCTTTGAGGATCCCCAATGCAGGTTTAAATTGACCTTTCAACATTTTTCTTGCCTGTGTTATTTGCTAGCACTGCTCTTTAGTCAATTTATCCTACCAGTCACTCTCTCAACCACTTAAGTTTTTTATCCCTGCCTACACGAAGTCCTCTTTAAAAAGAGTTGCTTCATCCGGAGGGGGCACCCCCTCCTTCCCTGGGAACTAAAGACAACAGTCCTGTTACCCAGCCCTGCCAACGCGAAGTAGTACTCTTTAGAACAGTGATTTTCAAATGGGGGCACACTAGGGGGTACGTGAGATTTTACAAAAATATATAAAACAATTTGAGAACCACTGCTCCAGAAAAGCCACTTCATCCGGAGGGTGACTCTCCAACACCCCCTCCTTCCACAAGACTTCAGATCTTCTGTCCTGCCTATTTACATTTTCCTGTGCATTTTTCCTTTTACGCGTATCACATCTTTTACTTTAGGGCTTTTACTTACTTCTCCCCTGGTTCGTTGCACTTCCGGATCCCGTTAATCCACTGTTGTGAGACGAAGGCAGACCTAAGATGCTGGCCCAGCGAAGAATTTTCTTCCAAGGTCTTTCTTTTCCAGGTCCTCCTAATGGACGCTGGCTTGTCGACAATGCAGCACGTCGTCCTCCGTCTACCACAGTGGTTCTTAACCCTGTTGGAGGTACCGAACCCCGCCAGTTTCATATGCGCATTCACCGAACCTCTCGTTAGTGATTTATTTTTATTTATTTTTATTCTAGACATAAATGTTTTTTACTGGTGCACAAAATGAGCCATGCATGAACATCATCTTGTTCAAAGAACAAAACCAACACAATGCATGAACTCACAACAAATTACATACTGGTAAATCAGAATTTACACAATAAATCAGGTTTGTTCGGACCTCCTCAGTGGAGGCTCCTGAGACCGACTCACCGAACCCCTAGGGTTCGATCGAACGTTAAGAACCACTGGTCTACCAGCAGTGGGTATGTGAGGGATCCGGGTCACGGCACCAAAATGTTAGAGTGGTGCTCATTTTAACTTATTTTGTAAGAACCACACGGAAGACAGTATGCCCTTTTAAGCACTTGTAAGTGGAGAGTCATTTGTCGCTGTGCATACAGCGATGATCGAATGAGATCTGACTTTGGATTCTTGCAAGAGAGTTTTTATTGAGAGAAAGCAGGGTGGGGGTGAGAGTGGTCAGGATGGGGGTGAAACCCCTAGCCTCTGGTCAAATCATAGCAGGGGGTTGTTTTATGATGTTGTGTCAACAGAACAACTTAGATTGCTTCCTCTGCAGCTGGTCAATCAGTTCAAAAGATCTTAGCACTTTGTTCTACTACTTTGTTAAGGACAGGACACATTTGGTTAATTATTACAGGTTACATTCCAACATAAGCATAGGATCAACCCTAAGACAAGCTGCATTTGGTCACCCTGCTCCATTTGATCCGTGACACTACCTGTTAAGGAAATGTCGGGCTTTCCGGGAGAAACCCATAAAGGAGAGGAGAGCGTTCCTGAAAGAGCACAGAATCTGCTTTAAGTGTTGCACGTCTACTAAGCACATGGCCCAGGACTGCAAGTCTACAGCCACATGTGTTGATTGCGGGAGTGAGAAACATAACTCTGCACTTCGCCCTGGACCAGTATCGCAGACCAAGGAGCCAGCCCCCACTACAGAGCATGGCGGCGAGCTAGCCCCTACAGCTCCTTCGGAGGTCACAAGCAATTGCACCGATGTCTGCGGTGGCGATCAGAGGAGCAACAGATCATGCTCTAAAATCTGCCTTGTCAAGATCTACCCTGTCAATCGTGACAAAGGTCTACGCAATCATCGATGAACACAGCAACAGATCCTTGGCTCGTTCCGAGTTCTTCGACACCTTTAATGTCCAAGGACACCCTTCTCCATACTTTCTTCGCACATGCTCTGGAGTGACAGAAACCATGGGGAGAAGAGCTCCAGGCTACCAAATCGAATCCATGGACGGCAAAGTTAGGCTTCTCCTACCAAGTCTTGTAGAATGCAACGACATCCCAAACAACAGATCCGAGATACCAACTCCGAATGCTGCACCCAACCACCCTCACCTGAAATCAGTCACTCATCTCATCCCAGAACTTGAACAGAGCACTCCCATAATGCTTCTCCTTGGACGAGACATCATCACGGCCCATAATGTCCGCGAGCAGGTGAACGGTCCAAGAGATGCTCCATTCGCCCAGAAACTCGACCTTGGATGGGTGATCGTCTGAAATGTGTGTTTGGGAGGGGTTCACAAACCTGAGACCATAAACGCCCTGTATACCAGGACTACAGAGCAGAAACGCCCCTCCATCTTCAAACCCTACCTGAACGTCTTTCAGGTGAAAGAGAGGTACAGTCAATTCCAAGGCACCGATCATCCTAAGCTACAGTCGACAGAGAAACTTACCGGCAACTGAGAAACCGACCACCTGGGTTCTACAGTGTTTCAACAAACTAAGGATGATAATAAGGTGGCTCCCTCCATTGACGACCTCTCGTTCCTGAACATCATGGAAAGGATCCTAAAGAAATACAAAGATAATAGCTGGGTGGCCCCGCTTCCATTTAAGTCACCAAGGCGTCGCCTCTCTGACAACGAAATTCAGGCCACAAATCGACTTTCATCACTGAGACGGAGTCTTGAAAGGAAACCAGCAATGAAACAGCATTTCCTCACCTTCATGGAGAACGTCTTTCAGAACAAACACGCAGAAGTGGCCCCTCCTCTGAAGGAGGACAAAGAGCGTTAGTACTTGCCAACCTTCGGCGTTTATCATCCAAAGAAGCCCGGCAACATCCATATGGTGTTCAACTCAAGCGCCCAACACGGAGGAGTCTCACTGAATAATGTTCTGCTGACCGGGCCTGACCTTAACAATACCCTGCTCAGGGTACTTCTCAGGTTCCGGAAGGAGCCTGTGGCAGTGACAGCGGACATCGAACAAATGTTCCAGTTCCTCATCAGGGAAGAGGACCGCAACTTCCTGAGGTTCCGGGACAACGACCGATCCAAAAACATTATCGAGCACCGCATGTGGGTCCACGTATTCGGGAATAGTCCCTCCCCTGCGGTAGCCATCTACTGCTTCCGGCAGAGCACAGAGAACGGGGACCCCGACGTCAGTTTGTCAAATGGGACTTTTATGTGGATGACGGCTTGAAGTCGTTCCCTATAGTGGAAGCAGCAGTGGACCTGCTCAAGAGAATGCAAGACACTCTCTCAGAGTCAAACTTCCGACTGCATAAAATCGCCTCAAACAATAGAGAAGTAATGGAGGCCTTCCCAGTCCAAGACCACGCTACAGACTTCAAAGACCTGGATCTCGGTTCCGCTGCGCTTCCCATGCAGCGCAGCTTGGGCCTCAACTGGGACCTAATGTTCGAAACCTTCACCTTCAAGTTAGGCAACGAAGAGAAACTCTTCACCCGCCGAGGCATCCTATCTACCGTGAACAGCATTTACGATCCTCTCGGATTCATCGCCCCAGTCACCATCCAAGGCAAAGACATTCTCAGTTAACTAACAAAGGATCATAGTGACTGGGACTCCCCTCTCCCACAAGAGATGGAAGAGACGTGGATCACACGGCGGTCTTTGGACGACCTTGGCACCCTCCAGATACCACGGACCTACGCAGAGATCTCTCTCAGCAATGTCACGCAGAGAGTTATGCGTCTTTTGCGACGCCTCAACAAAAGCAATCAGTGCTGTAGCCCAGGGGACCCCAACCCCCGGTCCGTGGGTCACTTGGTACCGGGCCGCCAAGGAAAAAAAAACATATTTTTTATTTGTCGACGATCAATTCATTCTGGTCAAGACGCTCGTCCTGGTCACGTGATATGTTTTCCAAGTCGAGCCCGCAAAAATGAGTAAGAATTTTTTGGAGAAAAAAAAAAAAGTCGCTGTGTCCCTTGACACAAGAGTCTTGTGTCAAGGGACAAGACGCTCGTCTCGGTCACGTGACATGTCACCCCAGTCGAGCCCGCGAGGCAAGCAAAAATGAGCAAGAAGCAGAGAGGTTTGGAAAGCTTCTTTGGAAAGGGAAAAAAGCCCAATGAGGAGACTGAAGAAGAAGAGGCTACCACTTCTAAGAAAAGGAAAGCTGCATTTAAAAGAACATTTCTAGAGTTGTACTTAACATATGGATTTTTCGCCAGGTGACTCTGAGGCGCCAAGCGCACTCGGCATATGTGGCGACAGGCTAGCTAATGAGGCAATAAAGCCTTCAAAACTGCTTCGGCACATCCTGCATTAACAGACAAACCTTAACCACTTCGGGTGTCATTGTTTCCAATTACGCCTAGATGGTTTCTGAGAGGGCGGCTCGGTGACGCACTGGGTAGCACGTCCGCCTCATAGTTAGGAGGGTGCGGGTTCGATTCCACCTCCGGCCCTCCCTGTGTGGAGTTTGCATGTTCTCCCCAGGCCCGCGTGGGTTTTCTCTGGGTGCTCCGGTTTCCTCCCACATTCCAAAAACATGCTTGGTAGGCCGATTGAAGACTCCAAATTGTCCCTAGGTGTGAGTGTGAGTGCGAATGGTTGTCTGTCTCTGTGTGCCCTGCGATTGGCTGGCAACCGGTTCAGGGTGTCCCCCGCCTACTGCCCGATGACGGCTGGGATAGGCTCCAGCATGCCCGCGACCCCCGTGGGGACTAAGCGGTTCAGAAAATGGATGGATGGATGGATGGATGGATGGATGGATGGATGGATGGATGGATGGATGGATGGATGGATGGATGGATGGATGGATGGATGGATGGTTTCTGAGAAATGAGCTCAGTGCTCCCACTAATTCAACGTAATGGTGAGTTTTATTTTTATGTTGTTTATACTTGTTTTTATGCCAGTCATATCATTTTATTTCATCGTATTTATATATTTATTATACATATATTATTTATCTAAATTTGTTATTTATTTACATAAATAAATGTGGTCCGCAAAAATATTTCTGACGCGTAACCGGTCCGTTGCGCAAAAAAGGTTGGGGACTACTGCTGTAGCCTATCTTAGGCTAACAGATGCAGAGGACACCATCCACGTGGACTTCGTTATGGGTAAGGCTAAGCTGGCCCCCCATCCCTGAGCACACAGTGCCAAGACTCGAGCTCTGCGGAGCGGTTTTTGTAGTGGAACTTGCTGAACTCATCTCCTTAGAGATCGACATGCAACGAGACGAGACTACCTTATACAGCGACACAACCTTTCTCACCCAGAAGGTGAATGTACCTTCAGCCCCAGTCATTGACTGGATCAAAGACCTCCACAAGTCCCAGTGGCGCCAAGTCCAACATCTGGCCCAAACGTTCTGGGATCGATGGAAGAAGTAACACCTCGCATCACTTCAGCCGCGACTGAAGTGGCAGGCTCCCACTCCAGGCATTCAGCCTGGGAGCATTGTCCTTCTCAAAGACAATCAGGTCGTGAGAAACGAGTGGCCTCTTGGACTGATTACTCAGGTCTTCCCCAGCTGCGATGGCATGGTACGTAAAGTCGAGGTCAAGACAGGCGGGACATAACTGTACCAGCGTCCCATCTCCGAGACGGTCCTCCTTCTTGCCCCTGATAAAAAACAGTAAAAACGGTATGATGGGCCTTTAAGGTTGTGGCAAAATGCCAGATGGGGAGTGTCATGTCTTTGTAGTCTGTGATCAGTGTTACGATAGAGTAGGTCACGTGACTAGAATCAGGAAGTAAGCGCATGTTAGTACGGTGTTGAAAGCGAACGCTGCATGTTCTATTCTCTCCTGCAGTTCGGCAAAACTACTACCTACATTTTGTGTTACACAAGGCATCGTTGGTATGTACCTTTGTATAAGTTATTATGTATCGAAATACATCCTTTGAGTTCTAAAATTATTATTATTATAGTGTTCTGTGATGTTAGACAATCTGTTGGGAAAGCTAACGTCATGTCGGTTAGCATTGAATTTCATGGCTAACGTTAGTCATTATCCTGTTGCCCTATTGTGGCCGTAGTCAATGCGTTCATGTGTAATAAATATGTTAATAATGATTCACTAATTCATAGATTTCATATTGATTTAATTCATTTAGTTCGTATGACTGATTATACAATGTGGTTTGTATTCTCCCAGTTTCACCCTTTCCCTTGTTATTAAACATGGAATCAACCTTCAACCTGGCTTTCAGAGTCTTGATGAGTGAAAGTAGTTGCGCTTACTGTTTTCGGATATTCTGTCACGGTCGGGTGTAGCATGGAGCAGGACGACCAAGTGCAGCTTGGACCAGGGTTTATTGAAGCAACTCAAAAGGCAAACTGACATGACTTAACAAACAATAACTTGACTGACCGGGACGTGAAACAAGAAGACAGCAGGACATGATGGCATCAAGACAGTACGACAACACCGAACGACAGCAACCAATGATCCGACAGGGAGTGAGGGGCAGACAGGACTTTTATACACGACAGGTAACGAGAGGCAGGTGGGAACAATCACACTGATCATAGGCACACAGGAGGGGAGGGGCGAGCACACAGACAGAAACCAAGACAACAGACACATAGTGGAGCAGTTGGGGACGAGACCTGACAGAACCCCCCCCCCACAAGGGACGGCTCCCGACGTCCCAAAAAAAAAAAACTAGGGGAACCGAACCGCACTCGGGCGGCGACTTGGTGAACCGAACCGCACCGCACTCGGGCGGCGACTTGGGGAACCGAACCGCACCGCACTCGGGCGGCGACTTGGGGAACCGAACCGCACTCGGGCGGCGACTTCGGGGAACAGAACCGCGCTCGGGCGGCGACCTAGGGGACAGAACCGCACTCCGGCGGCGACCTAGGGGACAGAACCGCACTCTGACGGCGACTTGGGGGATAGAACCGCACTCGGGCGGCGACTTCGGGGACAGAACCGCACTCGGGCGGCGACTTCAGGGACAGAACCGCGCTCGGGCGGCGACTTCAGGGAACAGAACCGCGCTCGGGCGGCGACCTAGGGGACAGAACCGCACTCGGGCGGCGACTGCGGGGACGGAACCGCACTCGGGCGGCGACTGCGGGGACAGAACCGCACTCGGGCGGCGACTTCGGGGACAGAACCGCACTCGGGCGGCGACTTCGGGGAACAGAACCGCACTCGGGCGGCGACTTGGGGAACCGAACCGCACTCGGGCGGCGACTTGGGGAACCGAACCGCACTCGGGCGGCGACTTGGGGAACCGAACCGCACTCGGGCGGCGACTTGGGGGACAGAACCGCACTCGGGCGGCGATTTGGGGGACAGAACCGCACTCGGGCGGCGACTTGGGGAACCGAACTGCACCCGGGCGGCGACTTAGGGAACCGAACCCGGGCGGCGACTTGAGGAACCGAACCGCACTCAGGCGGCAACCCAAACATAAAATGCACTCGGATGGCGACTCTGGAAGTCCGTACAGCAATTGGCGGCGACTCTGGAAGTCTGTGCCGCGATCGGCGGCAACTCTGGAAGTCCGTACGGCAATTGGCGGAGACTCCGAAAGTCTGTACCGCGATCGGCGGCAACTGTGACAGTCCGTACCATGATCGGCGGCATTTCAGAAGGCGTGGCTGTGCGTAGACTCCGAAAGTCTGTACCGCGATCGGCGGCAACTGTGACAGTCCGTACCATGATCGGCGGCATTTCAGAAGGCGTGGCTGTGCGTAGCGGCAGGAGCCATCACGCGGTGCAGCAGTGGCCGTGGAGCCAGGTGCAGCTGGCTCAAAGTCCGGCGACGACCACGGGTCCGGCGTTGCTGGCAAGAAGTCCGACGACGGCCGTGGGTCCAGTGACGCCGGGGTGAGGCCCGATGGTGGCCGCGAGTCTGATGGCGGCCGCGGGTCCGGCGTCGCTGGAGCGAAGTCTGGTGGCGGCCGCGGGTTCGGAGTCACGGGAGCAAGTTCGACGGCAGCTGTGGAGCCCACGGCGATGGAACCTGCTCAGACGTGGATCGGGCGTCGCAGTGGAAGCTGGTGGTGGAGGGGGGTCCAAGCGCTGGTCGTTTTGGTGGTCGGATCATTCTGTCACGGTCGGGTGTAGCATGGAGCAGGACGACCAAGTGCAGCTTGGACCAGGGTTTATTGAAGCAACTCAAAAGGCAAACTGACATGACTTAACAAACAATAACTTGACTGACCAGGACGTGAAACAAGAAGACAGCAGGACATGACGGCATCAAGACAGTACGACAACACCGAACGACAGCAACCAATGATCCGACAGGGGCAGACAGGACTTTTATACAGAACGGGTAACGAGAGGCAGGTGGGAACAATCACACTGATCATGGGCACACAGGAGGGGAGGGGCAAGCACACAGACAGAAACCAAGACAACAGACACATAGTGGAGCAGTTGGGGACGAGACCTGACATATTCAACATATTTGGAGGGCAGGATAGTCAGTCTGTCCCGTGATGTTATCTGTATACTCACTGCTCTCTACCCGTCTGACTCCCGTTGCCAACTGTGCTGTTCGCTGACTCGACTCGTCTTGTTTTGCCTGCTGCCTGCCCGTTGTTGACCATGTTCTGCTCGCCGCCCGTCCTTACCGATCGCTTGCTTCCGACCACGTCCTGCTCGCCTCCCGCCCCGACTCCACGCTCGACCACGACTTCGCTTTTCACAGGCACTTCCCCACGCTACGTGCCTGCCTCGCTGATGGCGAAGAGAAAAAAAGATGACGGTTACCGAACATTTCAGAGTGAGTGGACCAAAGAATTCGCATTTGTGGAGAGAGGAGGCTCTGCTACGTGCCTCATATGCAATGACAAAATTCCATCAATGAAACGCTCCAATATCAAGCACCACTGCTTGCGACATGCTACATTTGCAACCAAATACCCAGCTGGGGACAGCAGAAAGAAAGCGTGTTAAGAGCTCCAGAGGAAGGTCCAAGCTAGTCAACAGCAACTCCGTGTATGGACCAGACAAGGTGACTTTAATTCAGCTAGTTTTGCTGGTGCATTAGCAATTGTGAGGAACGGAAAGCCATTCACGGATGGCGAGTATTTCAAAACATTTATGCTTGATGTGGCTAATGAACTTTTTGACCAACCCAAGGTCACGTCTAACTGATGAGAGCCTCAACGCATGGATGAAGCTCAACCTCATCCAGACTACAAAGCCATCAGCAAAACGATGCAGCCCCAGAAGTCTCATTAATGGTGTTTTTTTTTTTTTTTTTTTTTTTGTAAAAACGTTATTAAAAAGAATACATTTGTACACTCAAAAAATTGTTGGTCTTAATTAAAACACATGCATTTAATTGTATTTAGCCTATCGTGTTTTTTTTTTAATGGCATGGCTCATACGGGAAATTATTTTTTTTAAAAATGGGCATTTATGGCTTTCCGCCAAAAAGGTTCCTGACCCCTGCTTGTAGACGTATTGCTTTGACGTCAGGCGGCTCGGTGGCGCACTGGTTACCACGTCCACCTTACAGTTAGGAGGGTTCGATTCCACCTCCAGCCCTCCTCGTGTAGAGTTTGTTCTCCCTGTGCCCATGTGGGTTTTCTCCGGGCACTCCGGTTTCCTCCCACATCCCAAAAACATGCTTTGTAGGCGGATTGAGCACTAAAATTGCCCCTAGATGCGGGTGCGGATGGTTGTCTTTTTGTGCCCTGCGATTGTCTGGCAAATGGTTCAGGGTGTCCCCTGGCTACTGCCCAATGACTGCTGGGATAAGCTCCAGCACGCCCGCGACCTCTGCGGGGACAGGCAGTATAGAAAATGGATGGATGGATGGATGCTTTGGCGTCACCTTGTGGCTTTTGTGGGCAGTTACAACCCATTTTGAGGGGCCCCTGGAGTTTTGCTATACTGTAAATACAGTGGTTCCCCACTTACAGCAAAGCTCTACTTTTGTCTAAATGAAAGGTCCCAACTCATTTTAAAATATTTTCTTGCCACAGAGATGCCCGAAGATGGCGCCAAAGCGCCTCTATGTGCATAAAAGTAACTTCCAACTGACTTCCTTGACACAGGTGCAAAAACCTTGACACAGGTGCAAAAAAAAAACAGACCAAGTGATCTCAAATTTTCTGCAAATAAGACTAAGACTAAGACTAGATCTTTATTGTCATTGTCACACATGTACAACGAAATTTAAAGACTGCCTACCGATCAGTGCAAAGATAAAAAAATAAAATAAATACAATAAATACAATAAAAAGTTAAGAAATAACAGATGATAGGCAAAAAAAAAAAAAAAAAATCAGACGCTTCATCGTCGGCTTTCAATTTTTGGCCACATGATGTCAGTGTCGTCATTTGCAGAAGCTCCCGAGCGACGTGCCTGAGCAAGGCAAACGTACTTGCATTTGTTGAAGAGATTTAAAAATAGTTTTTAGACAGTCCAAGTCAGAAAGTACATTCCTACCACTAAAATACAAGCTATTTCTCTACAGCGAAAACGAGATTTTATGTATTACAGATGATAATTATGGTTGTAAAAAACAATTACCTTCCCATCGACTGTAAACATGAAGTATATTTTATATTTTTGAAATGTCGAACGTCAAGATTAGCGACATTGCAAACCTTTATGTTTGGGCCGCTTGAGGGCGCCGTTGCCCCACTTTAATTGGAAAACGAAAAATGGGAAGCAAACTTTGCATCAACTTTTCATTTGATGGAGGTGCAAGGCGTCGGATCTTATGACGACAGCCTGGCGCAGGCCCTCGGAATCATTGCCCAAATCGGGGCTGAGAATGTTGCAAACACAACATTGTGGACATGAAGACTGAAGAATGACTGTGAGTCGACAGCAAGAGTTCACATGAAGACTTTGTCTTCGAACGCATTATGAATGAATACAAAGACTTCACATATGAGGACTTGATACAAACGTTTGCACAGCACAAACGCTTACAAATATCTGACGTACTCATCACGCTCAAAATATCGAGGAAGCACAATACCTAATATGAAGACTTTGCTGCAGGAATTAACTCAGTTTTCTCTGTGACTCAATCGGGATCAACTTCAAAAAGGAAGCTGCAACTTACTCGGCATAGGCACTTCAATTGACAACATCAGAACTTGACAAAAAGGACGCAGGACGTGGTCACAAACGAAGAAAAACATGTCCTTCCAACTGGCACTTTTACATCCTTCGGGTGTCCGTGTTGTACTCAAGTTCCCCCCAAGTTGTTCATTTTGCACTTGATCAAAATTTGTAGTTTGTGCTTTTTATTTGAACACGAGTTGAATCGCCACTTTTTTTCCATTAACAGTAACAATTTATTTTATTTTTGACTTAAATACATTTCGGGTTGCACCTTTTTATTTTTATTTAAGTCAAGGAGTTGGATGACCTCTTTCCACTAATGGGGAAAAATCATTCTTTTATGTTTCAAAATGTGTCCTTTGTTTCAGTACTTCTGCTTTGTTTCTTTTTCACACAAGTATCTGAGTACTCCTGCCTCGAGTACTTTAGCTACCTCTGTTGATAGGTGGCCTGAGTCAGGTTACTCCTATATACTGCTATCGTTACTAAAAGTTGATTAATTTAGTGCGTGTTTGATACGTCACGCCGCCCAAATATTCTTCTTCTATTTTATTTATACGCCTCAGAGCATGCACGTGCGCATGCAGCGGAAAGAGAACGGTTGTTTTCCCCACCGTAAGAAATGAAAAGCGCAGTTTTGGTGGTCAGTTTCTTTCCACGAAGCGAAATTCCGTGACGACGTCACATGCCACGCAGCGTTTCTGATTCTCTCTGATTCTCCATAATCACGCACGCACGCGCTCACACACGCGCGTGTTTTCGCCCCATTTTGTGTGGCGGGTGCAGCTGAGACGCGTCGCGAATGGCAACGAGAGCCTGGAAAACACTTGGCCTCACTGTGCAAGCTCACGCCGGGGGCCGACTTCCTTGAGCGTGCGCGTGAGCTAGTGGCTGCAGGCGTGACGCGATTGGCTGCGCGCAGGAGCTCACGCGGCGTCGATTGGCCGACGAGCAGGAAAGGCCGACCAATGTGTTGTGCCGCTGCGGCTCGCTAATTAATTGCTGCTATCTGTCTCCTGTCCTTGTGAGCGTGCGCGCGAGTGTGTGTTCGTGCTGCGTGCCGCGCGTGTGTTTGCCTTTTTCTCCCAAAAGCGAACATGAACTAGTTTGTTGGGCTACACTTTCCTTCTCCTCCATCCATCCATCCATCCATCCATCCATCCATCCATCCGTCCATCCATCCATCCATCCATCCATCCATCCATCCATCCATCCCCACCTCTCCTCGCCTCCTTGCTCCCTTTCCCGTGCGTCCCGTCGATCGGCTCGGCGGCACACTTGCGACTCCACTGGGTGATGTTGGACATGGGCGAACGCAAAGAGCTCAAAATGATCCCCAAGTCGTCCTTCACCATCCACAGCCTGGTGCCCGAGGCCGCGCAGAGCGACAACCGCAGCTACGGCCACCGTCACCACCCGCACAACGGCAGCGGAGGCAACAACCACCAGCACCATCACGTCCAGAACCACCACCACTACCACCACCACCCCCAGAACGACGAGCTCAAGCCCGCTGCCGCGCAGCAGGATGCGAGCAAGAGCGATCCACCAGGGCCCGAAGGCTCCGGCGGCGGCCAGGAAACCCCCTTGGCGGCCTTGGCGTCAGCGGCGGAGAAGCCCGAAGACAAGAAGGAGAGCAAAGACGAGGCAGCGGCTGGCGGCGGCGACGCCGGTTGCAAAGAGGCTGAGAAGAAGGGCGGCAAGTTCGAGAAGCCTCCGTTCTCGTACAACGCGCTCATCATGATGGCCATCCGCCAGAGCCCGGAGAAGCGGCTCACGCTCAACGGCATCTACGAGTTTATCATGAAGAACTTCCCCTACTACCGCGAGAACAAGCAGGGCTGGCAGAACTCCATCCGCCACAACTTGTCGCTCAACAAGTGCTTCGTCAAGGTGCCGCGCCACTACGACGACCCGGGCAAGGGCAACTACTGGATGCTGGACCCTAGCAGCGACGACGTCTTCATCGGCGGCACCACCGGCAAGCTGCGCCGGCGCTCCACCACCTCCCGAGCCAAGCTGGCTTTCAAGCGAGGAGCGCGCCTTACCTCCGGCCTCACCTTTATGGAGCGGGCCGGTTCGCTTTACTGGCCCGTGTCGCCCTTCCTTTCGCTGCACCACCCAAGGGCGGGCGCCGCCGTGGGCTATAACGGGCCTGCCTCTGCGGCGGCCGCAGCCGCCGCGGCTGCAGCCGCGGCGGCGGCGGCCGCAGCCTACCCTGCCCACCCGGTGTCTTACGGAGCCGTGCTGGGCCAGAACGTCCACGGCGCCGGGCACCCGTTCTCGCCGTCGCCCAACGGCCTGAGCATGGAGCGGCTGGTCGGTGGAGAGCTACCCTACGCCACGCACCATCTAACGGCGGCGGCGCTGGCGGCCTCGGCGATGCCCTGCGGCTTGTCGGTGCCCTGCTCCGGCACCACCTACTCCCTCAACCCGTGCTCGGTCAACCTGCTGTCTGGCCAAACCAGCTACTTCTTCCCGCACGTCCCGGTGAGCACCGCGGGCGGCGGCAGTGGTGCGGGCGGAGGAGGCGGCGGCGCCGGCGGCCAACCCGCCGTCCGGGCCCCGGCCTCCGGCTCCTCGCAGGCTCTCACATGTGACTCTCTGAGACCCCCCATGGGCGCCTCTCTGCCGTCCTTTTCGTCTGGACTGTCCGCCGGACTTTCTGACTATTTCACGCACCAAAACCAGGCCTCTGCGCCAAATCCGCTCATCCACTAACGGAACCGGCAACGGCGAAACTCCGCAACTGTAAGTGGAACATTTAACAAAAAGAATTTAAAGATTAGAACTAGGCAAAAGACAACCGGAAAGTTTCCAGGTATTTTTTATTATTATTATTGTTAAACTTAATATTATTCTTCGTGTTCTGTGTGTGCGTGTGTGTTATCGCGCACACGCGTGCGTATAGTGCGTGCGCGTGTCACGTCGACTAGAATGTTAGTTCAAAATTGTTATTTTTTTTTTTTAGTCAACATTTTCACTTGAACATGTTTCAGTATTAAACGTGACACGGAGTTCTTATTTGGGGATTTTATTTTTTATATCTGACCGAAGAAATGTAAAACAAGTTGACTGACTCGCATCAACCCGCTTGTTCGTCCTTTCTCCTCCTTTGTTGTTGCCGTTGCCAACATGTCGACTCGTCCTCTGCAAATATTCTGCTGCTTGTTTTGGAATGTCGTCTTCTTTTCTTTATTTGTTTCCTCTTGTGTCGCTTTGACCTAAAAAAAATAAAACAAGAGTGCGAAGGGGGAAAAGTGTTGCAGTCTTGACGAAATAAAGCTAGCTGATCTTGCTAAACATTTTCTGTCTTTTTTTCTCTTGCTGCTGGCGTGCACGCGGTTTTTGTTTAGATTTGAGCAATAAATAAATAATGCGCATCAACGTATAGGTTTGCGGCACATATAAGTGTGTCACGCGTTTTGTTTTGAGGGACAAGGTGCACGCATAATGATGGGTGATAAGAAAATAAAATTGAACAAG